>NC_058403.1:99954819-100254819 GCF_002201575.2 Neomonachus schauinslandi | reverse complement strand
AGAAATAATTTAGGAGAGAAGCGCTGTGACTGATAGCCTTTTTGATCCCCCCTTCCTCAACCCCCACCCCATCTTGGGACTTGAGCATAGTGCTGGCAATAATTACGGCAGGCATTCTACGTATTACAAAGGAATATAAACATTATACTGCCAGTATTCAAGAGAACTATGGAATATTATGTTTTGCTTTTATCATTCAGGGATTTTTTTTTGTGTGTGTTTGTGTGTGTGTGTATTTTATGTGACATGGCTGCCTAATTCTCTTTTAATTAATACATGGCTCTAATTCTGTCTAACTAGATCCATGTAAAAATATTTTCTCCTTGTTTCTTGAGGCTCATTATATAGGAAGAGCTACACAGTGGACATTTATTCATTCAGTTATTCAGTTATTCAACACTAAATTTCAAATACTGAAGAGTGGACTGAAATCACTTTACATAGTATAAACTGGTGGATTTATGACTGTTTTCACAGAAATCATGCTTTTCTGTAAATTCCATAGCAACAGTCTATTTTGTCCACTACTCTATGCCCAACACTTAGAGTATTCTCTTGTCCATTGTGAGTGCTTAATAAATATTTATTAAATGAATCAATCAAATATTTTTGGCTGGAAATAAGAGAAATCTAAAAGGCAAAAGAGGTTTGGCCAAGGGATCCAACCAAGACTGCAAATTGGCCCCAGGTATGGTTAATATTAACAATAATAGATTCCTGCAGATAACAGATACTGACCAGTCAGTATGGATGCTGACCCAATCAGATTAGGGTTGAGCCATCAACACGTGGTAAGGCTATACTGAAAATTAGCCCATGCCCCAGTAAACCACTGGAAATAGAACTGTAGACACTGACAATTTCTGTCTCTTGTCTTTTATTATATCCTTGTCTCTGTATTTCCTTCCCAATGAAGAGTGGCTGAATCCTAATGGCTACTGACAGCTGGAGAAGCTCACATATATAAACTGTCATTGGACAGATATCATTTCACTCTGTTTTAGTGAAAATTTCTAGGGAAGGAAGGAAGTTTTATTGAGCAGATCAAATGATAGGTGTCCATTATAATATATTTGCCATTAAAATTTTGGTAGTGTGCTTCTCCAAATACAAAAGTCTTTACTTGATTGAAGACATCAAAGAATTCAAATATTAAGCAGTGGTTTAGTTTGACATAGACAAAGTTCATGAAATAACTATTTGTTACCCTGAGATCTTCAGCCTCCCTTGCAATCAAGTTTGGGTCATGTGACTAATTTGGACCAGTGGGTTTTATATGGATATGTTTGTGTGACTCTGGCTGAGCCATTTAGTAACTCTGCACCTTCTCCATCTCTCTTGTGCCCTGCCATGGTGACTGTGGAGTCCATGTGTTCCATTTGGTATAGCTTCAGACTAGAGGAGGACACCTGTTCTATCTATATTAGATCTGATTAGGCTGTCCAGTGGCATCAACCCTCCACTTAAGTCCCTAAAATTCTTTATTTTCCCTTTGTGGCACCTGCCATTAATTATCCTGACACATCTGTTTTAAACATGGAATAGAAAATAATGGAGACGCTGGATTTCAGAGAATTTAAATGAAAATCCAAGCTTTGCTATTTACTGTGGTGTGATCTTTGGCCAGTTCTTTGGTTTCTTTGAACTTCAGTTTTCTTATCAGTAAGATGGGGATGATGATATTGACCATCTCATGAGCTTGCTCTAAACAGTAGATGTAGTAATGATTATAAAACATCTAGCTCTGTGCCTGGTATAACAGTAGCTAGCGTTTACATGACCAGGCACAGGCAGGTAAATATTTTACTTATATTAACATATTTAACCCTCAAAATAGCCTTATGGTGTAGGCAGTATCATCATCTCCATTATAACTGAGGTATAGTGAGGTTGAGTGACTTCCCCTAGGTCGTGAAGTTGAGGTTTGATCCCAAGCTTCTGGTGCCCTCTAAACTAGTGCCTCTTGTGGAGTGTTTTAGAATTAGCGTTCTTAAGTGTGGGTAAGGGTAGAGGTATAGGGAGGAAGGGACTTTTGGAATAAAATTAGCATTCAAGTCTTGCTTCTGGCATGTACTAATCAAGTGGCAGTTGAATAAGTTACTCTAACTTAGTCTGAATTGCTTTCTTTATAAAATGTCTAATATCAAAATAGTACTTATCTTAGATGGTTGTTTTGAGGGTTCAGTGAGTTTATGTATGTTATCTATGTAAAGCACCAGGAACATTGAATGGTAGCAGTGGATATTCTTCTCTGATCAGTGCAGTAAAAATACAGATTGTATTGACTTCTCTCTGGAAGAATCAGTCACATTAAGAAGAAAAATTAATGTATGGGCTTTTACTCATTAAATGCACATGTACTAAAACATAATGTTAATACTCATTTCTGTTAGAATTCTCACTCCATCCATGTTGTTGCATATTTAAGCAGCCCTTTAATTCCCTTAAATAGTCATCAGAGACACAGAAAATGCTTTTTGAACAAGCCTAAGCAATGCAAGGGAGGCAGCTTTCTCTGATGGACAAGTAGCTCTTCAGGTGAAGAGCCTCTCAACTTTCTCTGTGTCCTTGTTCTTTTATACTTAATTTTCTTCATAAGTTATGGCACTGTTGCCTTAGTACAGTGGAATTTGATGGAAACAAGAATGAGAAATAGAAGGAATGTTCTAGATTATCTGACCTTAGGTTGCTGTTTCCCAGGTGGGGAACAGAGGCCTGGCAACTTGTGAGTTGCCTATGAAGACGCAGTTAATGAGCACTGCTGAAAACACCTGTTGTCTTCTCTAGTCTAGCCTTCTCTCTGGAACCACACCTCCCCTTTATTGGTAGCTGTTTTAAATGCTTCTTATGAGTAAATATTCATTGAAATAACGGTCCTTAAAGGTATTTTAGAGCTCAGAAATTTGTCTGTTTTTCTTTGATTCAAAGGATTCATATAGATTCATCTTAGATATTAATCAAAATGTTATCAAAATGTATTAAATGCTAAAAAGCAGGCCTTCACTCAATATATACATACTATCTGAAACTGAAAATGGTTGCTTGTATCTTCCAGGGAGGCTGGAAAGGTTTCTGTTCTAATGTCCAGTCCTATCCTTCTACCTTCTTGGTAGATGTTTCTACAAAGTACTTTTTTTTTTTTCCTTAACAGCTTTATTGAGGTGCTTTAATAGCACCCCAGAGTCAATAAGTCTAAATTAGAATTCTTTCCTTTCTAAAACAGCTTCCCTCTGATCTGTCCTGACTTCCTCATATCTGTCAATAATATCCTCATTGCTCCAGCTGCCCCAGCTGGAAACCTCAGTGCTGTCTTACATGTCTGTCTTCTTCAGCCATATTTAATCAGTCAATATATTCTGCTAGTTTTCATTACCATTCCTAATCCTTATATTATGTTAACCATATTCTCACTGGATTCACTGACCTCAGTAGTATCTCCTTTCTTGCGAACAATCTTAAAACCTTCTTACAAATTGATCTTTCTTCTCTTTAATAATTACAAAACCCACAGTTGCTCCCTGCTGCTTTAAAAGAGTTTCTGAACTTAAGTATGAAAAATAGCTATCTTCTAGGACAAGGTCCTGACTTCTCTTTCTCATTTTGCCTTTTCCATTTTTTTTTTCTTGGACACTGATCTTTTACTTTCACAAATTGTTTTTCTCATTAGTTCTTGAAATTTACCATACCTTTCTAGTTCTGGACCCTAGCTCATATTTGTTATTCCAGCAAGATATTCCTTGTCCTTCTTTTCTGTCCTAGCCTTGATATTTAGCTTAAATTCTGCCTTTTCTAAGAAATGTTCTCCAGTGACTTTTGCACATGCTAATCTCTCTTTCCTTTGAACTGCCTTGATATTTTTAATATATTCTGTCTATTTGGCACTTATTTTGATATTTTTAAATTATATTATTCAATAATTAATTTGTCAATTCCACAAAGGTAGGATTTTTATAATAGGTACTAAAGGTCTTGTCTATAGTTGATGCTACAAAATGAGTTTTTAAAAAGCAAAAAAATCTACAAATCATAAATCTACTATACTGAAAGAGAGATTCTGCATCAGAACACAAAAGATTTCAGAAAGCAGGGCAACTGCAAATTGAAGGTATGATTTTAACGTTTATTGAGAATCTGCAATTTTCTAGCCACTTCACTGGGTGCTGAGGATAGAGAGATAAATTAGACAGTCTTGATATAAATGAAAAGAATGAGAACAAGTAGAATGCAAAGCTTCTGAACATGAAACAGTTTTGCGTGGGGGTGGAGGTGGGTGGCAGGGTGAGGTCACATAGGGTGCTGGCAGACACAAAGGATACAGGATGGGGGACATTTTCCTTTCAAAAGGTAGTCAACGCAGGTTTAGGTTGGTTTCAACATGGAGTAAAATGATGCTGTGTGAGGGCATTACATTCATCTTTATCAAGCCCTGAGCTATGCCTGCAGTTGGGGGCAGCAAGCCTAGTTTTCCATTGTTTATAACAACAAATGATTTACAATGAATAAAAATTCCCTAAGTTCTGTTGTAAGATGATAGTAATAAGAATAACAACACCAAAAAGACACATCAAAATTATCATTAGGTTCAATGTACTTGCCCATCTGTAACTGTGGCCATATTTCAGCATTTTATTGCTTAATTTAGAAAGAGGTAACCTCAGCTGCCAAAAACAATTGAGAATGTCGAGTGTAGAGGGACCAAACATAGCATATGGGCCATAGCCGTGCATCCTAGAGAGTGACCTTAGGTGCTATGCTCCTTTTCATTGCCTGAGAGTTAAAGGTCTCCAGCAACTTACAGTAGTGAATAATTTATCTGCAAGGAAAGAAACTTTATTCATTTTGTATATTCTAAGAACAAATATTACACATTAAGATGCAAATAATATCAATAGTGATTAAGCAAATAATAACAAGAACAGTAATATGCCAACAGAGTGGTGGTTCTGTTTTATAATAGAACTTCTATAGTACAGAAATTTACATCATTCTAGCACTCTTGAAAAGATATTTTTAAGCCCTGATTTCCTTTTTGCTTCATCTGGAGATTCGTTCTTGGTTTTCTTTGCTGACTTTTCTTTCTCCTCTATATGTCCTTAATGTTGCTCTATCCCAGATTTCGTTGTTCAGTTCTTGTCTCCTTTTGCTAGTTACTGTGTCAGTACCAAGGCTTTAAATGTCACCTGTATGCCGGTGATGCCCAAATTTATATTTCCAGCTCTAATTTTAGTACTGAACTCTGTAGAATCTGCTCTCAAACTGCATTCTAGACCTCCAGCAGAATTCATGATTTTTTTCATCCAGAACTATTTTTCCTCCAGTATAACTCTCTGTCAAATGACTCCAGCACCTAAGAGGTATCCCGATTCCTCTGTTTTGCTTGCCTTTCACAAGTGCTGTCAGCATCCGGAATCCAGTTGTGTTGCTCCATCCCTAGAGTTATGGTCTTGTGCCACCACCATCTCTCCTCTGGATTTTGCCATCACCCCTTACCAGCTCTTTCTGTTTTCTTCCTGGCGGGCTGCATTTCATTCCTTACATCACTGCCAAAGGGAGGTTTAAAAATGTATATCAGATCATATCATTTGCTCACTTAGACTTCTCATATGGCTTCTGTTTATACTTAAAGTAAAAATTCCCTACCAGGGCCCCAAACCCCTGCCTCCCTCCCTGTCCCCCCATCACTAAACAGTGTTCCAGCCACACTGGCTTTTTATTCTCTTGGAATATACCAAGCCTAATTTTCCTTAAGGTTTTTATGTTTACTCTCTCTGCGTGGAATCCTCTGCCTCTTCTATTTTTTCATGGCTGGCTTCTTCTGGATATTCAGGGCTTGGCACAAATGCTACAACATCCAAGAGGACCTTTCTGACCATCTAATCTTAAGTGGTCTCATTCTACCCAGTAATCTTTCTTTTTCTTCATAGAATTTAATATTTGAAATCACCCAGTTTATTAATGCTTTTATTTGCTTGTTATGTGTCTTTTTTAAAAAAGATTTATTTGAGAGAGAGAAAGAGAGAAGGACAGGGGGAGATGGAGAGAGAGTCCTCTAGCAGACTCCCCCACTGAGTGTGGAGCCTGACATGGGGCTCGATCCCAGGACCCTGAGGTCATGACCTGAGCCTGTCAAGAGTTGGCTGCTTAACCTACTGAGCCACCTATGTGGCCTGTTATGTGTCTTTTTTCATCTAGAACAGTTCTTCACAACTTTTTTACATGATAGCACACCTAAGAAATAAATTCAGTTGATTTTTGTTATTCATCGTAGTTATATTTAAGAAAGCCACTATAAACACGGACTTAGTGAATACTGACCCATTGCTCCTACGGAAAATATAGGGTTAGGTTCCTGTGAACCTCTGGTCACACCATTCTCAACCCATCATACATAATTTTGTTTTATTTGTTTCTGTTTAAAGAGCCATATTTAAAATATATTGTTGGGCACCTGGGTGGCTCAGTTGGTTAAACGACTGCCTTTGGCTTGGGTCATGATCCTGGAGTCCTGGGATCAAGTCCCACATTGGGCTCCCTGCTTAGCGAGGAGTCTGCTTCTCCCTCTGACTCTCTTCCCTCTCATGCTGTCTCTCATTCTCAAATAAATAAAATCTTTTAAAAAAATATATTGTTGATTTGTAACGTTCAACTCATGTCCAACAGCACTATAATGCCTGAATGAAGCTTTTCTAATACATCCTTTTTTCCCCCTCTGTAAAGCATAATGTACTGAATTAGCACTGTGAGACTGTGCTCGGGAGCCATATTAAACAGCAGACCACCAACTGAAAGCAAAAAAGTGTGGAAGATGTGCCACTAAAACTACAGAAAAAGCACTTATTTACAGTATGAGTAAAAAAAAAAAAAAAAAAAAGACTATCACCTTGTTCAGCCTTAGTCTGGAGTGTTCATGTCACATAACTCAAAATCTTGACTGCTCTGTGCATGTTTGTGAATGACTATAAGAAGCTAGGAGTATTGATTTTGGTGTTAAGAATTTTGATGAGTAAGTATGGAATTATTGAATAATGTGGGTAAACTGTATTTGGTATATGGTGATAAATGTACTAGTGGTTTGCATGCCTACTAAACACCAAGTAATGATGTCTACTATGCAATTTGGTATGTGATTCTAGAGTTCAGTGCTCCAGTCCCCAGACTCCCCCTAACCACCCAAGAGACTGAGAGGATTGATCTTTGGTACAACTCTAGCTCCTTGGTATACCAAACTGGAAAGGAAAGGTCTGCTCTCAAATGTCATTCTCAGGAGACCTTGCCTATCTTCTTTACTATTGTAATCCTACTTCCCAGGATAAAGCTTGGAACATAATATTTACTGAACAAATGGAATGGTGTTGGTTTTTACTCTGTGATGTTGAAATAAAAATAAAGGAGAGAAGAGGAGGAGAGAGAAAGAGGACACTTTTTTTTTTTGTGCATATATTGGTGTATTTATTTGTGTTCTATTTCCCCAAAAGGATAGAGGCAGTTTACAATAAATTATTGACATTATAAATCAAATACTTAATTCTAAATGAAAGACAAAAGCCAGGTAGCAAAAGGGAAAGCAGGAAGAGGGAACTTACCCATCCAACCATCTGTCCATCCATCTATATAGCAGACTGACCAGGGCTCAGTTCTGATTACATCAACACCCTACTGACTCTCTTTCTCTGAGTTCGAGGACAAATTCCTTTTTTAAAATTGTATTTATTTTATAGAGATTATTTCCTATTAAATTCATGCTTCTATAGTATGCTGCTTCATATTGCTTTGAAAAGAGAGGTAGGCATACTTGAATGAAAAAATAAAATAACCTCTATTTGGTTCAAGGAAGAGTAATTTAGCAGAAACAACACTGAGATTTCAGGTAGCTAGGATAAAGAGGGAAGTGCAGTGGATTGCACAGCCTCCACTGTTTGGCAGAAGTGAATATCTAATTTATAAGGAGAGGAAGCTTTCCTGAAATCTTTTTATTTTTTATTTAATAATGTTATGTTAGTCACCATAGAGTACATCATTAGTTTTTGATGTAATGATCCGCAATTCATTGTTTTCTTCATATAACACCCAGTGCTCCATGCAGTACCTGCCCTCCTTAATACCCATCACTGGGCTAACCCATCCCCCACCCCTCTCCCCTCTAATAACCCTCAGTTTGTTTCTCAGAGTCCATAGTCTCTCATGGGTCATCTCTTCCTCTGATTTCCCCCCTTCATTTTCCCCCTCCTTCTCCTAATGTCCTCCATGCTATTCCTTATGTTCCACAAATAAGTGAAACCATATGAAAATTAAAATTGACTTTCTCTGCTTGACTTATTTCACTTAGCATAATCTCCTCCAGTCCCATCCATGTTGATGGAAAATTTGGGTATTCATCCTTTCTGATGGCTGAGTAATATTCCGTTGTATATATGGACCACATCTTTTTTATCCATTCATCTGTTGAAGGGCATCTCGGCTCTTTCCACAGTTTGGCTATTGTGGACATTGCTGCTATGAACATTGGGGTGCATATGGCCCTTCTTTTCACTACATCTGTGTCTTTGGGGTAAATACCCAGTAGTGCAATTGCTGTGTCATAGGGTATCTCTATTTTTAATTTTCTGAGGCACCTCCACACTGTTTTCCAAGGTGGCTGTACCAACTTGCATTCCCACCAACAGTGTAAGAGGGTTCCCCTTTCTCTACAACCTCTTCAACATTTGTTGTTTCTTGCCTTATCCATTTTTGCCATTCTAACTGGTGTAAGGTGGTATCTCAGTGTGGTTTTGATTTGAATTTCCCTGATGCTAATGATGAATATTTTTTCATATGTCTGTTAGCCATTTATATGTCGTCTTTGGAGAAGTGTCTGTTCATGTCTTCTGCCCATTTTTTGACTTGATTATTTGGTTTTTGGGTGTTGAGTTTGAGAAGTTCTTTATAGATCATGGATACCAGCCCTTTATCTGTAGTGTCATTTGCAAATATCTTCTCCCATTCTGTGGGTTGCTTCCTAGTTTTGTTGACTGTTTCTTTTGCTGTGCAGAAGCTTTCTATCTTGATGAAGTCCCAAAAGTTCATTTTTGCTTTTGTTTCACTAGCCTTTGGAGATGTATCTTGAAAGAAGTTGCTGTGGCCGATGTTGAAGTTGTTACTGCCTATGTTCTCCTCTAGGATTTTGATGGATTCCTGTCTCACATTGAGGTCTTTCATCCCTTTTGAGTTTTTCTTTGTGTAGGGTGTTAGAGAATGGTCAAGTTTCATTCTTCTGCATGTGGCTGTCCAATTTTCCCAGCACCATTTATTGAAGAGACTGTCTTTTTTCCATTGCATGTTTTTTCCTGCTTTGTCAAAGATTATTTGACCATAGAGTTGAGGGTCCATATCTGGGTTCTCTGTCCTGTTCCATTGGTCTATATGTCTGTTTTTGTGCCAGTACCATGCTGTCTTGGTGATCACTGCTTTGTAATATATCTTGAAATCGGGCAACGTGATGCCCCCACCTTTGTTTTTCTTTTTCAACATTTCCTTGGCAATTCAGGGTCTTTTCTGATTCCATACAAATTTTAGGATTGTTTGTTCCAGCACTTTGAAAAATGTCTTTGGAATTTTGATCTGGATGGCATTGCTCTGGGTAGCATAGTCATTTTAAGAATGTTTATTCTTCCGATCCATGAGAATGGAATATTTTTCCATCTTTTTGTGTCTTCTTCAATTTCTTTCATGGGTATTCTGTAGTTCCGAGAGTATAGATCCTTTACCTCTTTGGTTAGGTTTATTCTGAGGTATCTTATGGTTTTTGATGCTATTGTAAATGGAGTCGTTTCTCTAATTTCTCTTTCTATAGTTGCATTGTTAGTGTATAAGAAAGCAACTGATTTCTGTGCATTGATTTTGTATCCTGCCACAGTACTGAATTGCTGGATGAGTTCTAGTAATTTGGGGGTCAAGTCTTTTGGGATTTCCACATAAAGTAGCATGTCGTCTGTGAAAAGAGTTTGACTTCTTTGCCAATTTGAATACCTTTTATTTCTTTTTGTCGTCTGATTGCTGTTGCTAGGACTTCTAGTTCTATGTTGAACAATAATGGCGAGAGTGGGCATCCTTGACGTGTTCCTGATCTTAAGGGAAAGGCTCTCAGCTTTTCCCCATTGAGGATGATATTCGCTGTGGGTTTTTCATAGATGGATTTTATGAACTTGAGGAATATTCCCTCTGTCCCTATACCCTGAAGAGTTTTAATCAGGAAAGGATGTGGTATTTTGTCAAATGCTTTTCTGCATCAATTGAGAGGACCATATGGTTCTTCTCTCTCCTCTTATTAATGTGTTCTATCACATTGATTGATTTGCGAGTGTTGAACCACCGTTGCATCCTGGGGATAAATCCCACTTGGTCATGGTGGATGGTCCTTTTAATGTATTGTTGGATCCTATTAGCTAGGATTTTGTTGAGGATTTTGTAATCTATATTCATCAGGGATATCTGCCTGAAATTCTTTTTGATGGGGTCTTTGCCTGGTTTGGGGATTAAGGTAATGCTGGCCTCATAGAATGAGTCTGGAAGCTTTCCTTCTGTTTCTATTTTTTGAAACATCTTCAGGAGAATAGGTATTATTTCTTCTTTGAATGTTTGATAGAATTCCCCCAGGAAATCCATAAGGCCCTGGACTCTTGTTTTTTTTGGGAGGTTTTTGATCACTGCTTCAGTCTTGTTACTGGTTATTGGCCTATTCAGGTTGTCAGTTTCTTCCTGTTTCAGTCTTGAGAGTTTATAGGCTTCCAGGAAGGCATCCATTTGATCCAGATTGGTCAGCTTATTGGCATATAGTTGTTGATAATAATTTCTAATAATTGTTTCTATTTCCTTGGTGTTAGTCATGATATCTCACCTTTCATTCATAATTTTATTAATTTGCGTCCTTTTTCTTTTCTTTTGGATAAGTCTGGCCAGTGGTTTATTGATCTTATTAATTCTTTCAAAGAACCAGCTTCTAGTTTCGCTGATCTGATCTACTGTGTTTCTGGTTTCTAATTCATTGATCTCTGCTCTAATCTTAATTATTTCTCTTTTAATGTGTGGCTTAGGCATTGTTACTTTTTCTCTAGTTCTTTAAGGTGTAAAGTTAGTTGGTGAATTGGGGATTTTTCTGTTTTTTTGAGTGAGTCTTGGATGGCTATGTATTTCCCCCTTAGGACCGCCTTTGCAGTATCCCATAGGTTTTGGACTGATGTGTTTTCGTTCTCATTGATTTCCATGAATTGTTTAAGTTCTTCTTTGATTTCCTGGTTGACCCAAACATTCTTGAGCAGATTGGTCTTTAGCTTCCGAGTGTTTGAATTTCTGCCAATTTTTTTCTTGTGATTCAGTTCCAGTTTTAGAGCATTATGGTCTGAGAATATGCAGGGAATAATCTCAGTCTTTTGGTATCAGTTGAGACCTGATTTGTGACCCAGTATGTGGTCTATTCTGGAGAAAGTTCCATGTGTGCTCGAGAAGAATGAGTATTCTGTTGTTTTAGGGTAGAATGTTCTGTATATATCTATGAGGTCCTTCTGGTCCAGTGTGTCATTCAAAGCTCTTGTTTCTTTGTTGATTTTCTGCTTAGATGATCTGTCCATTGCTGAGAGTGGAGTATTGAGGTCTCCTACAATTAACATATTGTTATCAATATGACTTTTTATTTTGGTTAACAGTTGGTTTATGTAGATGGCTGCTCCCATGATGGAGGTGTAGATATTTACAATTGTTAGATCTTCTTGTTGGATAGATCCTTTAAGAATGATATAGTGTCCTTCTGTGTCTCTAACTACAGTCTTTAGTTTAAAATCTAATTTGTCTGATATAAGAATTGCTATCCCAGCTTTCTTTTGAGGTCCCTTGGCGTGGAAGATGGATCTCCATCCCTTCACTTTCAGTATGGATGTATCTTTAGGTTCAAAATGAGTTTCTTGTAGACAGCATATGGATGGGTCCTGTCTTTTTATCCAATCTGCAACCGTGTGCCATTTTATGGGAGCATTTAGGCTGTTCACATTGAGAGTGATTACTGAAAGGTATGAATTAATTGTCATCATGTTGCCTGTGAAGACTTTGTTTTTATAGATTGTCCCTTTAAATTTATTTTCTATATCACTCTTGGGGTCTTTCTGTCTTTCTCCTTTTATAGAATCCCCCTTAATATTTCTTGCAGGGCCGGCTTAGTGGTCACATATTCTTTCAGTTTCTGCCGGTCTTGGAAGATCTGCATCTCTCCATCCATTCTGAATGACAGCCTTGCTGGATAAAGTATTCTTGGCTGCATGTTCTTCTTGTTTAGTACCCTGAATATGTCTTGCCAGGCCTTTCTGGCTTGACAGGTCTCTGTGGATAGGTCTGATGTTATTCTGATGTTCCTCCCTCTGTACGTAAGAAATCTCTTCCCCCTAACTGCCCTTAAGATGGTTTCCTTGGTTCTAAGATTTGCGAGTTTTACTATTACATGCCGGGGTGTTGGCCTGTTTTCCTTGATCTTGGGAGGGGTCCTGTCTGCCTCTAGGACATAAATATTTGTTTCATTCCCCAGATTAGGTAAATTCTCAGCTATGATTTGCTCAATATATCTTCTAGTCCTCTTTCTCTACACCCTCAGGGATTCCAATAATTCTGACATTGGAATGTTTCATGGTGTCACTTATTTCTCTGATTCTATTTTCATGGATTCTGAGTTGTTTTTCCCTGGCCTCCTCTTTTCCTTTTTTATCTATTATTTGGTCTTCTAGGTCACTAATTAGTTCTTCTGCTTCGCTTCCCCTAGCTGTTAAATTATTTAGATTAGGTTGGATCTCATTGATAGCATTTTTAAGTTCTGCCAATTCAGCTTTCATTTCTGCCCTTAGAGACTATGTTGCCATTAATCGATTTCTCCATTCTAGTTACTGTCTTCACAATTGCTAGCCTGAATTCCATCTCCAACATCTTGGTTATATCTGAATCCATTTATAAATCTATGGCATAAGTCATAGTCTCTGAGTCTTTCCTATTTTGGGGGTTCCTCCTCCTAGTCAGTCTTTTGAGGGGTGGTTGAGGGAATGTATAGAGTTCAAATTATTGACCACAACCCAAGCAAGATGCACCTGTTTTTTGTAGGGACCTTAGGGTTGCTGGCCTCTTGTTTTCCCAGCCTGTCTTCTGGGGGAGGGGCCTGCCCCACTCTTACTTAGGCAACCCTATTTGGGCAGAGTTGCCCTGCCCCCCTGTGGGGGGGATGGCCTCAGTGAAAACCGTTTTTGGGGGGCTTTTGTCTCTGGCGGCTTTCTCTGGTGGCTTTCCATTGTCTCTTCTGAGATTCAGAGCAGAAAAGACCAATTCCAACCCTCTGCCTCAGAGCAGAGATTGCAGTCTATTCTTTAGTGAGCTCTCCTGGCCACACTATCTCCATTTCTGTCTGTGCTGCTATAAACTGCAGCATCCTGGGTTGTGTTCCCCTCAGCAGTGCTCCCAGTCCTCACCTCCAGGTCAGGGCACGTCTCCACCCTTTTTGCTTCTAAACCTGCAGCCACCCCCAGTTTGCACGCAGGCCCCACTGCTCTGGTTTCCCTCCAGGGGGCTGCCCTGAAGTCCTTTCCCTGCTGCTACCGGTCTGCGAGTCTGTGCCTGTTCCCAACGTGCGAGGCTATCGCTCATCAGCGGTGTAGGATCCCCATGGCCAGGTCCCTCCCGCTGCCATTTATCCTCCAATATCTGCCTGTGGAATCATGGCTCCCTGCTTCTTACCTCAAAACCAACTGCCTGCGATATTCTGTTTGTAGAGATCCAGATCTATCTTCTTACATCTCAGCCTGATTTTGTGGGTGTTCAGAGTGGTCTGGTAGGTATCCAGCTCAATTCTGAGGACCAGTTGGAACAGGGTCTTCTACTCCTCTGCCATCTTTTCAAAATCCTTGACCTGAAATCTTTTCTTGAATGAAATTTGTTCTTAGGCTCTTTGAATAAGGGAACTTCAGTAACATAAAAAATTGAGGGAATAATGCTAATACATACTGAGTTTTACTAAATTCCATATGATTTATTAAGCTGCCCTTAATTTCTCTCATCCCTCATTTTAATCTGAATAGCAAATCTATGAAATATATAGTAATTCTCTCCCGAATATATAGATAGTGAAAGGACAAAAGACTTGGTAGATCTTCATTGGCCCTTACTGAATATTGAAAAAGTAGTTATATATCTTAGATCTGCAAAGAGTTCTTTGAGAAGCCAGAGTGATATAGTCAAGGTATATAGCTTACTGGGCTTTGTTAAACTATGGGGTTAAAGCTTTAAAATGAGTATTTTCCAAGGAAAATACTCTTCTATCTTTCCATGCCAGAAATAGTTTCATTGGTACTAAGGCTGCATTAAAGAGACTAATGGCACTGGAACTTATCTTTGTAAGAAAGGTGAGACCTCGCCATTCAGAATTGGTGTCAACTTGAGTGGGTGATTCTAAAATATCACTCCATTGAAAGCAGATGATTCATGGATGCACTGAAATACATTTAGGAATCCTTTTCATCCAGCTTGCCATCATTGATATGCTGCTGAGCTGACCATGCTGAGGTGCATGTATCCTAGGGTAAAATTGAAATTGAAGTGGACGTGACATGAGAAACTTGGTACTGATGTGCCAGGGAGCCTGCAAAAGAAAGGAATTATTTTCTGTTACCAGAATGTCAGAGACAGAGGGCCTGGTTGATTGAATGGCTGTTCTGAGTAAAATAGAATTCTCTGTGTGTTTAGAACTCCTTCACCTCTTCATTTCCCTTCCTAGAGAATTTTCAGGAGCCAGATATGAAATCTGATGACAGGGAGCCTGAAATGAGACAGGATTTGCAGTAGGGTTGGGTGTTGCCTCTGTTTTGCAGTGCAGTGGAGGCATTATGCAGCACAGAAGAGCATGGGCTGTGGAGCATTATGGTCCTGGGGTAGAATCTTAGTTTGGTCAGCTTTGGGTGAGTTATTGGAGTCAGCTTTTTCATCTATAAAATGGAGACCTAATATCTATCTCAAAGACTTAGGTAGGATCCAGTGAAACAATGTATCTTCAGATTCTGTCACATTCCAGCATTCATTCAACCAATGCTAATACAGTTCTACCTTCCTTAGCAAAAGGTCTGGACTAATTAACCATGGGCACAACCTTCCTTTCCAAAGGTTTGAGGTTTTTATATCAGATGGCTGCTTTGCTGTGCCCCAAAATACTGGTTCTCAAATGTAGCTGCACACTGGAATCACTTGGGTGAGTTTTAGAAACTTCTGATGCTCCCATCTGACTTAGTCTGAAGTATATTCTAACATCAGAATTAAAAAAAAAAAAACTCACCACATGATATTAATATGCAGCTCAGGCTGATAAGCTGAGGTCTGAAGGATTATAATAGGGGGTATCCTACTTGTCATCCAACATATACTTATTATTTTTTATCCCAGGGTTGTGTATTCAAAGGGTCATGGTATTTTGCTTTTTCTTTCAGAGTCATAACTTCCATGAAAGCCCCTACTCATTTCCTCTCCAGCCCAAAGTCACTAGGTTAAACAGTTGGTACAATCTTTGTTGTGGGGAACTGACAGGACCCAAAAGATCTGCTCTATTTCATACTCAGGTGAAGGCAAAATAAAGAATATACACGCTCTCAAATACTGAACAGATACAACAAAAGGAGATACTAAAGTTCAGAGATTTGGAGTGAAGAAAAATACCTGAAAGACAAACAAATGAATAGTAATGTTTACGAGTTACCAAAATAATTCACGTCTGGTATTCACCTAAGGCAATCATCAGTAAGTGGGAAAAGATGTATGTAGCTGCATAGATTTTATAAGTTTATATAGTATATATATAATAAAATCATATATATGAAATAAAGTGGCCCAAAACAAATTATCAATTATCCAAAGACTTATTTAAAAGTTTATAGATGTTCTCTAAAGACTTTTAAATGTAGTGCATTTGTGAAAGAAAAGTTGCTATGACTCAGGGAGTCATCTATATATTGGCAGGCAGCTTAAGTTTGGACTCGTAGTAACCAGTTGACTCTACCGGGTACTTACTACAATTCAGGAGTGCTGTTGCCCTTTGATTAATAGATGGAGAGCTCACAGGAGTGAGGAGTGCCTTTTGTCAATGAATTTGTCTGACTGACAATGGAAATTTGGGAGGGGCACAAGTTGAGTGTCATAAGATGCCTGAAGAACATAAAGAGATAAGGAGAGGAACTTTCAAGACAAAAGTCATTGAATTAAAGCCATTGAGTTAAAGACAATGGCCAGCTAATTTTCCTCAATATCCCCTTATAATGTTTCTACTATAAATATCAGAAATTTTTGGTTAAAGAAAGACTTGTGAATTGAAGGGGCATTGTGAAATTGAAGAAAAATATTTTCAGGTTTTTATTTAAAGTTGATTTTGCAACTAGGCTGGGTACATCCATGCTCTTGCTTTCCTGATGTCTTGAGAACTTCAATGTCTCCAAAGATTCTGTGAGCCAGACTACTTTTTGTCTTCTTTTAGGCTTTCCCAACATCAAAGGGACATACAAGAGGTTTAGGGACAAAAAATATGTATTACAAGCATAATAAAAATACCCCATAGGTCTATTTGAATATGTGTGAATATATATATTTCCCTCTATATCTGTCTACCTAGCTGTCTATTTATATGGAAAGACAGAGGGAAAAGAGGGAGAGAAAGACAGACAGACAGATATACACACTCACCTGCAAAGAGAGCAGCTCTGTGAAACTTCATATATTCTTGCCTTAAATAGCCATCAAATTCCCTCATTCATAGATGTAACTAACTACAATGAGACCATCAAAGACAGGGAATAAATGAACATTTGGGAGTAATCTCTATGAGCCTGTCTTTGTGCTAGGAGTGAGACTGATGGAAGTAATCATGACACTAGAAGTTCTTCTGGCCCTCCTCACTTGAAGGCACTTGGGTAATTTCCTCAGTTTCTCAAAGAAACTCATTCCATTTTTGAGTATATGCTATTAGAAAGTCACTCTTTTGTTCATTGCGGCATTGTTGCCGCAGCTAAAATCAGGAAATGAAATGAGCATCCATTAGAGAACATTTAAATAAATTTTGGTATACCCATATGCATCTGCTAAACAGAATGAAGATCTATCTTCACATGAAAATATAAAAAGCTTTCAAAAATACATACTTAAAAACAGCAACATGCAGCACAATGAGTATGGTATCATTCATAAGGTAGACATTCAAATTTCTGGAGAGATAAACAATATTCGCTACTTATCTCTGGAGAATGAGAATGTGGAGCTGAGGGGAGTGCTGTTATTTCACATCTTTTTGATAGTAGATTTTTTTAAAACCACACATGCAAAATATTTTTAAAGAAAAAAAATGAATAAAAACAGGAAGTTTTTTTCTTTTTAATGTTGAAACAAATGTTTATGGACTCGAGTTTTAACAAGTCCCTAAAGAGGTTCAATTCCGAAATATAATCTCTAAATTTGCCTAGAAAAAATGTCTTTAACAGCAGAAATTGTATTTTTGGTCAAGTACAGTGATTTGATCCTAATATATTTTAGTAAATACTAGTCTCCATTGAAATTGCTGTTGGCCTAGCAAGTATCATTTCTTCATCATCTATTTGCCCAGTGGTTCAGGATTGAAAGAATTGTAGTATTCTAACCCTGAGTATTTGCACATGGGAAATAAGGTGGGTTTCAGATGTTTATTTATTAATATTAAATTTATTTTTGTATATTTTGGCAAGACTCTGATTACAGTGTTCATATAACTCTGTCATGAATGTAAAAGGCAACTGTGTGCGTTCTGACAAGCTATTTGCAGCCCTCCAGTTTTGAAGTCAGATTCAATTGCATAATTAAAGATAAGTCTGCTTTTATGATCTGATATGTCAATCAATGAACTGAAAACTACCTCTGATTTTCATACAGGGCAAAATGAAAAGCTTATTAGATGATTAATATATACCCACAAAGTGGAGAGCAGACTATGTCTGTTTTGGAATATTTGACCTCTTTTTCAGATAGGTAACAGAGACCACATATGTTTGTCGTGGCAAGGTACCATTGGCAAGTGATCTTTCCAGGTTAGTTATTGGATGATGTGCGGTCCATCAGTAATTTGACAGTGCTTCATTATGAGAGATTCAAGTAGGCAGATGTTTCCCTGAAGAAATCAGGAAAGTGCAGCGACAACTTTATTGTAGAATGACAAGAACTCAGATATCTTCTTTAGATGGAATTGCTAGATAAGCTGAAATGCTAGCAGTTCAGTTTCTTGTGTGTATTATTGGTAATCGATCACTTGATGGACATAGGAAGGAATCATAGTAGAGAGTGTCACTAATCTTGCTATTAATTAGAACATCAAAATATCACCAGCTTAAAATATATCCCCCAAGGATAATGCTGGAAGTAATGCATTGAAAAGAAAGGAGATGGAAAATAAAATATATAGCATTAGTTTAACTATACCTTGGAGAATATTCAGGATTTCTACTGCAATAGATTTTAACTGTATTCCCACTCAGATATATTATTACCATCAACTGGTTGCCAGTAGCTGCAGGAATAATTTTCTTTTTTTACTGCTCACTGGACCCAAGCCTATTCAGTTTAGTGTAGTTGGCTATGGCACCTCTCAGTTTCTTAAAACACAAGGCTTTCCAATTTCCAACAATGTTTATAGTATCAGAATAATTTGAAACAGGTGTTTAAGCCTTACGCCTATGCTGTGCAACAGAAGGTTTATATATTTTTCATTATATATTGAGACAGATCACAACACTTGGAATGACCATCTGTCACCAAATGCATGTTAGGTGCTGAGTGTAAGAGAAATGGGATTTTTCACTGCAAACTCCTCTGAAAGTAATGGGATGCATTCTCCTGCCTTTTGAGTCCTCGCTCACTGCTTTGGATAAAACCAAAAAATATTTTTGTTTCTTTTCTCAGAAAATGTTACCAGTGAGAGATCCTTAGAATACTGTATAGCATTTCTATTTGGTTTGGTCACAAAAATTGTAGCCTTCAAACTTGAGAGAGCATCTAGCCAGTGGATTTCTCCCAGACGAGTCTCATTTCAGCCTCTATATTCTCTGTTTCACCACATTAAGCAGTCTGGGTCTTAAGTACTAGTTCTCTTTGCGAGAATCTGGGCGCTGAGTCCTAGTTGCCAACCTAAGTCCTCATAGAGACCAGGAAGGTAGTGTGAATTGACGAATCTGGCAGGATACCAATTGTGGCCACCTGGAGAGACCATCTTGTGTCAGGAGGGAGCAGGTGATAGATATGCTCACTTGTGCAGAAATTCAGGCCCAGCACCATCTGATTTCTCTGTCATTGAGAATAAACTGGAAATCTGGATTTTTACATGCTTTCTCCTAATATTTAAATATTGACATTGCATTGAAAGAACTAAAAGACCATGTAGGCCAAACAAATATGTATGTAGTTTGAGATCTGCCAGTTTTGAGCCTCTTGCTCAGACTAAAAGTCTTGTGGTTTAAGTAGATCTTCTTTTGGAGTTAGTAAGACATTCTGTGCTTGGGGCATACACCTATAATTTGTTATGGCAAAAATTTTCCAAACCAGGTATTATCAACACCTTGATAATGATGGTAGTAGTGATGCTGATAATGTTTGGTAATATTGGTAATCAATTATTTGATGGACTTAGGAAGGAATAATAGTAGAGCGTTATCTACTTCTCTTGTTGCCTGACAGGTAGACTCAGGTCATTCACATTTGCTCTCTTATAGACTTCCACACTGAAGCCTCACTGGGACTTGGAAAACAAATAAGATAGTCTGGAGGTAATCCTGGAACTGCAGGGTGGTGACACTGCTCAGTAATTTGGGAGATTGCAAAGGAATCTCTTTTATGGATTATTAGGTAAAAATTCATTATTTGCCACCAAATATTTATTAAGTGCCTACTGTGTGTTAGGCACTGCTCCATTTATTCAACACGAGTTTACTGAGTGCTTACTGTGTACCAAGCATTGTTCTAGAAAATGAGGGTGTAATCAGTGAGGAAACAAAAATCCAACAGAATCTTTATCTTTCTAATGGGGCTGTGGGTGACAAATATTTGGCAGAATAAATAGGTAAAATATATTGTGTTCTATGATGATAAGGACTGTGGAGAAAATATAGCAGAGAAAGGTATAGGGAATGTAGGAGAGGGAGGGAATTAGAAGTAAAAGATGATGCCACACTTGGGCTCAAGTAACCAGGTTGTCAAGTTGCCATTGCTGAGATTGGAAAAGATTGAAGGAGGAGTATGTTTGAAGATGAAACTCAGGAACTCAGTTTTGGATATGTGTTGGATGCCTAATAGATATTCAGTGGAGATATCAAGTGGGCAGTTGAATTTCAAGGGTGATGTCCAAGCTGGAGCTATAAATACGGGAGTAACCAGATGGTATTTAAAATCATGAGACTGTGGGGAAATGAATGTCGATAGAAAGAGAGGAATTTTAAGGACCGGGTCCTGTGGTATTTACAGTGACTTACTAGTCAGCAGATAAAAAAGAACCAGCAAACAAGACCGGCAAAGAATAAACAATTGAGGTAAGAGGAAAACCAGGAGAATTTGGAATCCTGTAAAATGTAAAAATCACCTTGAGGGCACTTCATGAAATTCAGACTCTGACATTCCACCCTAGAACTCATTCTCTCTCTCTCTCCCTCACCCTCTATACCACCTGATACACTTTGATTCTGCTGGTCTAGATGGGGCCCAACAACCAAGTGATTCGGATGCAGGCATTCATCAACCATACTTTATCAAACTTCAAATAGATGAACAATTCTGGGGGTGTTCTGGCTTGTCTAGATGTTTCAGTGATAGGAAACAAAGAATAGGGAGCTGAAGGAGAGGTGAGGGAAGTGAATCTCAAGAGACTAGTACTTATCAAGCAGTAAGTCAATGGCATTGCTGATTTGAGGGAACTAATTTAATTGGGCCCTTTATTTATTCCAGGTATTGGGAGACACCCCAGTCTATAGGTGGGGGTTGAGTAATTACACATGCCAAGGTAGAGCATATGGGACTGGGAGTCATGCAGGCCATGCTACAGGATTTGTCTGCCAAATCAATATAAAACCAATCCCAAATCAATGGAACAACAGTCAAACTGTGTGCTCTATTAGCTCAACAATCTGCTCAAACTGGTTTATACACCCGCTGAGTTGTATGAAGAGGACACTGAACCTTTTTCATCCGTGCTGTCCAGCTCTTAGTATGGTGTCTGACACTTTGCAGGCTCAGAGTCAGCATTTGCCAAGTGCATGAAGGTGGACTCAGCCAAAGAGAAGTGGACATATGATGTATTTATGGAGATAGCTCACTCTCAAGTGCTATTTTGTGTATATTTCAAAAATTCTTTGTTTTTTGTGTGCTGCATAAATATGGTTGAACTAGGAGTTCTGGAAGAACACTGATTTGATTTTTAGCTATGATTTTTCAAGTTATCAATAACTCTTTACAAAGATGGTTAGTTACTGAGGCCATGTCAACTCCAACAGCAAATCCTTGACAGCCCTTTGATTATAACTGGCTTTTCCAACTTCAGTGTCACCTTGGGCTAGAAGCCTACTTAGCCTGAGGCAGAGGAAACTTTTGTAGAAGAAAAAAATCATTATTAATGAGATTGATGTTCATCTGGACACCAGCAAACGATGTTCCCATTTGCCCCTCCCACACAATCTGCTCAGATTAGATATTTTATAATTCTAAAACAGAAACATTTTTTTCTCAACTTCAGGCCTCATGCATGATTTGAATTTTTGAGCTATTTCTGTGCATCCTGTAGAATGACATAGTTTTGACTCTCCTGCTTAGAAGATCTACTTTAGTGCTTAGAACAACAGAGCCACTCTTCATTTCATGTGGGCGTGCAGGGTATTCTCTCTGGCTCTCTTCCCTTCTTCTCAGAGGCTTTCTTCTCCTCAGAAGTTTTCCCTCTATTGGTTGACAGACCAGTTTTCTAATTACTAAATGAGGACTTTCATTGAATATACTAGGTTCTATATCCTGAATTCTTATATTTTTCTATGTAATGGTATACTATCTTGATTATAATTTTAATTTTGCTCTTCTCAACATGTGTCTTCTATAAGCACATTTTTGTTTTCTGCATCCCTGAAATTACAACATTTTATAGAAAAGAAAGTTATTGTAACCAGAAATTATTTAGTATGAACTGACAAGCTTTAGTATAAAAATTGGTTCTCACTCAAATGTCCCTTTTTGCTCAATGTTAGTATCTCTGGCCCACTGTTTCAACATCTTTGAGGATCACTCTTGTTAGAACTGAGGACAGTACAACAATGAATGAAATCCAAATGATTATAAGGTGAAATTATAATTTTCATAAGAGTTACTGGATAAAGCACTTGCAGGTAATACTGGTAAATTACTTATATCAGAACAAAGCTATTGACAAGCAAGGATGTGGAGGTTAAACCAGAAACAATAAGATAAAAATTGGCAAAGGTGAGAACAAGATAATTATTTTAAAGAGGATGATTTGACTTTGAAAGTATTATAAAGAGGACCTTAAAAATTAATGAAGCCCTTGAATACATCTGTGAAACTGACCCTTATTTGTAGTCATGCTATGAAAGTTAAATGTGAAGGTGAAGTTCTGTGGTGCAATCAATTAAAAAAAAAATCAGCTCTGCCCCATTGGTATATTCATAGTTTATTTTAAGAATACAGGATAGTTTTAATTATAATGTAAATCTTTTAAACACAAGATAAAAATTAACATGGTATTTTGGTATTACTTGCTCAATATAAAATCTTCATTAAACATGTAAAAATTGTTATGAAGTTTTGGTTTTTCATTTTCTATGGATTCACTTTAAGTGGTCTTTCTCAGTTCCAATTATCCTTGGGAAACAGACTTCCTGTACTTCCTTTCACTATTTTGCTGCTCATCAGGGTGTATTTCCCTTCCTTGCTCCCTCCCATTTTTATCACACAAGTAAAATCAATTTTAATAATATATTTTATTTAACCCAATATATGCAAATACAATTTCAAAATTTAAACATTTTTTAGGAATGGAGAACCAGGGAGCTCACTTGTGTTTCTCAGACACATAAGCAGATTGTTGGGAAATAGGGGCCAGAGGGGCCTTCTGCTGAGAAAGAGTAAGCTGAGTTAGTAAGAGCATATGTGAACGGGAATGCGGAAGAGGCTGAGGTGATGGGTGCAGGTGTTTCCTTAGATGTGTTCACTCTGAGTACAAACAGTTTCTTACAGTTGTCCAACGTGTGTACACATTAGCACTACATTCAAGACCTGGAAAAGTAATAGGTCAAGAACCTCTTTAATGCAGCCTTTCTAAAATGTATATATTTTCTTCGAGAAAACAGCCCCTCTTGCCTCCTGTTTATATTTCTTGGATTCTATCTCTTCACGTGTTTTTTTTTAATTATTATTATTTAATATCTAGTTTTATTTATTACTCTTAGAAAAATCTCATTTTGACTGGACTCAAATTTAGAGGTGGAAGCTCTCAGAAAGGACAACCTCATTGTCTTGGAAATCTGTTCTGATGCTCTTCTTTGGCCTCCTTTATTCTCCTGAACGAAAGTTCATCATATTCTGTAGCTTCCTTCTTGTTTTTCTCAGTATGCTATTTCTTTAGAGCAATACACCGACATTTGTGTTGCAGGACCTGTGGAATAACGAGTTGCTAAATCTTGGGTGCTTTGGTCCTAGGTTTCTTACCTTTTTTGTTTAGGGGCTTTCTCACAAAATACTGGAAGATATCTTCTTTAGAGGGCTTGAAAAATTTGAAGATTCTGCTAGCTCATTTGCGCCTCAAGCAACAAGGTATAGTAATGTGTAATCAAAGGGAAAATTGAGATATTTTACTTTTTTTTTCATATTAAGTCTTTGAAATCTGGTGTGTATGTTATACTTAGAACACATCTCAATTTGGCCCAGACATATTTTAAGTGTCTAATAACTGTGTTCAGTGCCACACTGGCATCAATGTGGACAAAAGCATTGTGCTGGGAAGGAGAGAGAGTGTAGTCAGGGAAAATGATTAGAGCCCTTGCAAGAATCTAGTCCAGAGAAGATGAGTCCTTGAACTAAATAAAGCCAAGGCAGTAGGGTTAGTAAGGAGGAGACAGAATTGACAGATAGTTAGGGGATGGTGAAATGTAATGGAGAAGAATATGGACTCTGAAGCCAGATATCCTGCTTAAAATCATGGTTTTATACCTTTACAGTTGTGTTTCATGCAGTTACTCAACCCATATATCTCTTATTGGGTCAGATATAAAGTGAGGATAATAATAGTAATGTGCCTACAAAGTAGGGAGGTTATGAGGATTCAATGAGTTAACAGATATAAAACTCTTAGATGGCTAATTGGCACTTTTAAGCATTTAGGTATATTAGTTATCATTATTTAAATTAATAGGACTTGGTGATCAACTGAGTGTGGCTAGTGGGTTTAGAATAGGAGTCAAGAACTCCTCCAAAGCCTAGACTGTTCCTCTTGTTATACCCCAAAACTGATTCATAATAATCCTTTATAGGAGTTCTAAACCAGTGCTCCATATTCTTGGTTAGTTAATGGATCTTGATGACCAACACAACAATGCCTTTCTCCTCCCAGGACTTTTGTCTCTACTGGTCCCTGCAGGGGAGGAAGAAATTTTCATTTACTCAAGATTCTTCTAGCTGGACTAAGAACTAATTTGCATGAGATAGAATAACAGGAAAAAAAACTCCCAAGTTTCATTACATATGCATGGAGGCCCAATAATGAAATTGATGACTAAAGAAATTACCAAGGCAGACAGTTCTTATACTTTGTAGACAAAGAGACAATAAATCTGTGAGGTACTGAAAGGACAAAGGAAACTTAACTTTGGGAGCTTCAATTAGTAAGGAATTCTAGGTGGAATTTGGGCTGAGATAGTAGATTAGTAAAAAGTAACAAGCTTTGTTTATACAGCTTTCTCAGCTTTAACATCCCTATCTCTGGTGATAAAGATGTCTATTTACTCTTTAGTACAAGGAGGGTACTTTTCTAGAGAAGATTTATTTCTTGCATTCAGGGGGATAGAGGAGGGTCTGAAAGCCCTTGTGCAGGCTGTCTCTTGAGTAATTTTTATTTAAAAAATAATCAGTATTGTCAGAGTGGCACATTTTAGGTGGTCTGCCCTTGCCTTTACATCCCTCTGCTGAGAATGCACATTCCCCAGCTCTTTACATTGTTGGCTTATGGCCTATTCTCAAGTGTCAGCTTGAAATCTCAAGTCTTTAAAGAGGACTTTCTTGATCACCCAGCTATATCTCAGCCACCTTCACACCTCTTACCATACTCCATATCTATCTTACCTTATTTATTATCTGTCTCTCCCACTAGATATAAGATCTGTGATATTTATGATAGCTTGTCTATATTGTTTATTACTGCATCCTACTGCCTAGGAACAGTCCCTGGCATAAAACTGATGATATAAAATGATGTGTTCAATGAATAAACAAATGCTTAATTTTTTGTGCTTTTGAAAGGTATGAAATAGAATGAATATTAGAACACCAAACACAACTGGTAGGATGTAGGGAAAATCTTATTTTATTGTTTGGACATTATTTTTTTCTTATTTTATTAAAGTACTGGTGCTAAGAAGAATACATTTAACACCCTTGTGGTTAAGGTGTAGATTATCTTAGCACTATAGACCTTCATCATATAAGATCATAAAGGCAAGACTTAATACTGGAAGCCCACATCCAAAATTCATGTAGTCCAAGCATCTGTCTTTTCTTTTTTTTTTTTAGATTTTTAAAATTTATTTATTTGAGAGAGAGAGAATGAGAGATAGAGAGCACGAGAGGGAAGAGGGTCAGAGGGAGAAGCAGACTCCCTGCTCAGCAGGGAGCCCAATGTGGGACTCGATCCCGGGACTCCAGGATCATGACCTGAGCCGAAGGCAGTTACTTAACCAACTGAGCCACCCAGGCGCCCAGCATCTGTCTTTTCTACATCTGACATCAATTCTAAAGAGGTAGAGTGACTATAATGCATAAAGTGAGTTAAAGTCAGAATGATGAATTTAAAATCAGATCTCTGGGCTCTCAAGCATCTGTTATTTATATAATATTACATTGACATTAGTGTGCATATATGTGTGTATATATGTATATATGTATGTATATTCAGATATATGTAATAAAGTATGGTGGTGGGGAATTGTTACTATATTTTGTAATGCATATTTGTGTCAATTAATTTTGATAAAATAGATATTATCCCATTGAAGTGAATGTAGAAGGTTTCTAAAAACTCTTGTTCAAACTAGAATTTTACCATTTGATTGTTGCTTAAGAAGAACATATGGTTAGGTTACTTAAGCAAATTTTTATTTTTTATTTTTGCAGTAATAGTGTTTGGTAAAATATATTTGACTACAGGTAAATTTACTATATTGGTTCTAGGAAAAAAATTGAAATTTTCACTTAGAAGTTTTTCCCAACTTAAATTGTATTTCAGAAATCATGATGGAAGCACATAAATAATTTGCAGCTCAAGTGCTGAGCTGCTGCTTTTCTCTAACTTAAGTTGTTTTTTATCAGAGTCCTTTGGGGAATCAATTGCCTACTCCCTCTAAGTAGTTTTTATCTAGTGCAGGTAGAGTTAGGCTCACCAGGCTTACTCCAGGTCAAATCATTTTGAAATGAATTAGTGACCCGAGGACTGGTTAAGTAATTTGCTATTTTGGCCCAAATCTACTTTGGCATCTGTAGCCACTAAAGGTTTTGCATCATTTCTGAAATCAGACTCCATTTACCCTGGTGATGCCCTACAGTTGAAAGAGTTGATTAGCTTTTGTTAGGTTGTTATTCATGATCATAGTAACTGGAAATGAAAATCCTAAGGAGCTAGAAATGGTTATGGAAGCCCATTAGACTGATTAATCTCATTTTTAAAATTTGAGTGAGAAGAGGCACATTTTTATTGCTATTACTTCTCAATGCAAGATTGTTTATGAAATATTTTCTTATTCACTCTTACTTTTACTCTTAAGCCTACTCCTAATTTGTGTCGACTCTAGATGCCACCTTTTTCTAGTTTTCACATAGAAGTTTCAAGTTTGAGGTATAATATTAATTTGTTCATTAACAAAGAATTCCCAAGTGAGAAACATTGTGTTAGGTATTAGGTAGAGGTGACCTATGAGTAGGGAATTAGCAATTGATGAATACCTTAAGGCTGATGTATTCATATATTACCATGAGAATTCAGTAGGAGAAACTTATTTCCAAAAAGGTTGGGTAATGAAGGTGGTGATGATGGCAGGTTTTATGGAGGAGATGGTTGTGTTGGACATTAAAGGATTAGGAGAATCTTACTGGGCAAAGTTAGAATCTCATGAATGGAAGAGTCAAGAGAGTGAGGAGAAGACTTGAGGTAAGACATCCTATGAAATTCAGTTAATAGATGCAGTCCTTTTGGCTAATAGTGTAGCATAGAGGATGAAGATCAAGGTGAGGTGAGCCTGAAAAGAGAGGTTGAAAGCTAGTAGTGAGATACTTGAATATCATGTCCTTGGACATTATTTAGTGGACTCTGTTGAAAGCCAATACACTCTGGGCTGATCCATTCAGTTATTTATGATGCTGTTCCATTTACCTGACATGTCCTTATGATTTCATCTTGCTCAGAGGATCTCAGAAGTATAAATATCTCTTAATAATGATTGGGAGAAAGATTAAAAGGAAAGATAGAGGTTGTATCAGGCTTGTACAGGAATTTACATCTAGCCTTATCACCAGTTTCATTATTTGGTTTATATAGAATGGACGTTTGGGTTGAATCAAGAAGATAAATTTGGCAGCAATAACTGTGCACTCTTGTATTTAGTTCATAAAAGTCAGCACAGTGCAGGATAGGTTTGACAGTAGACCATGGGAAAGGGGAATTTATCTGACTAGAAGCTAGATAAGGAGTCATGTGACTGCTAAAAAAAAACAACAACAAAAACATAATTCAGCTTTCAGGGAAGATGGGACACTCACATGACTACTGTATTGGTAAATTACTTGATGGAAAAAAATCCAAAAATTCAGTCAAAAAACTTTGCACGTGTTCCCATATAATTTTAGTGATAAGTGTAGGTAAGAGTATAGAACTCCTTAATGCCCAATTTATAGTGAACTGATCTGTTTGATCCAGTTATACCCGCTGAAGGAAAGAGGTATGTGGATCATGAAAAAAAAAAAAAAATTTACATATGAAAAATCCCAAGCTTTGAATTCTGATGGATTTTAGGTGTATAATTTTAAATAAGACAACCCTGAATCTATTTTCTCTAGGGATGCCATGCAGTTGAAAGAGTTGATTAGCTTTTGTTGTGCTGTTATTCATGATCAGAAACTAGAAATATAAACCCTAATGAGGTAGAAATGGTTATGGAAGCCAATTTGTAAAATATCTTTCCTATCTCCCTCAGAGGATTGTTGGAAGAATCTAAAACTCATGAAAACATTCTATATACTGTGGGGCTTGAAAAGATACATGGTTTTCTGATTAATAAGAGGACATTTGTGGTTCTCCTTCTGGCTCTCAGCTTTGGACAGTCAGAAGGGTTGTTGAGGTCAGATTACTGAACACGTAGTCTGCCTTTGGGAATGCCTCGCCTCTCCCTGGGATGTTGCCGGCAAGTAAATACGTAGTGGCTCTCAAAATGTGGTTTGGGAATACCCACATAAGAAAAATACAGAGTGGTTGTAAAAAAAACAAACAAACAAACATGTAGATCTCTTCAGACTTGCTGAATCAGAATTACGGGGGTTGGGGGGGAAGAATTGCTGGGGGATGGGTCTCAACAATCTGTATTTTCAACAAACTATCCAGTGGTTCTCAAATGGGAGTAATTTTGTCCCCAACCTCAGGGGGCATTTGGCAAAGTTTGCAGACATTTTTGGTTGTCACAACTGAGGTAGGGCATGGGAATTGAGGGCATGTTGTGGGCAGAGACCAGAGATGTTACTAAACATCCTAGGAAGCACAGGACAGCCCTCCATGACAAAGAATTTTCCAGCCCCAAATGTCCATAGTGCTGAGGTTGAGAAATCCTGTTACACACAGAACAATTTAAAATCTGCTTTTCTAGCAGGTATCACCTATATTTGGCAATTTCAATTATTTAATGTATGTATTCATCATTTGTTTATGTATTTTCAGAACTCTTTTTCAATGATCTTTACTGAAAAGGTAGAAAGATGTAGAATTTTAAGTATAATGTTGGGACTGGGATTAATTAGTTTGGGCTCATTTCTGGATTCTTTAAAAAAAAAATTCCTTAAAATTCTTCCACTGAAAGAATAGTAATCAAGAAATTTTAAGCTAGTTAGTTCTTTGCACACACTGAAAAAACTTTCTTAATTTGTAGTGGCCAAGAGGGTAATCTGACTTTAGGAAGAGTCAAATTTATAGAATATTTTAAAAATATAATTTAGTTTTGTTAGGTTCAAGGGCACAGAGATATTTTGTTGATGGCTTTCAGGGAGGAAGAGGTGGGCTATATATATCTTGAGAACTTTTTACATACAGATAACAATCATTTGTAATTAACAATTCATTGTTGAATGCAAACACTGCTGTTAAAGTGGTGATTGAAACAGTGGTTGTCCTTTACTCTCCAGTAGAAGAAACATTTTCTTCCTTTGCACTATTGATTTGCTAACAAATCTCTTTTATATTTGATGGGATAAAGATAAAATCTGCCCAGCTCTTCTAAAATATCCTAAATTCTTATAGTCCTTACAAGTGAACCACAACACCTATATTTATTCACTTTGCTTTCATTAAGCAAGAGGATTAGTATAGTATAACAGTCATCCTTATTACATATTTAAACCAAATTCAAGTTTAACTTCATAAGGTGTCTCCAGCAGATGTTATCTCATAATGATTTCTATGGTGACTTTCAGTTCTGAAAAGCCTTGAATCTCTAATGAAAAATTTCAAAGTAATACGATGGAATAGAAGCACTAAAACATACTTGGAGATAGAAATTGAAATCATTTTGGCTAAATGTATCAGGTTAGAAGTTGCCCTAGTTACTGATTGCTGCTATTAGATATTCCCCTTGTGCAAAGAAAGCAAGTTATTGATTTTTGAATTTGAATTTCTTTTGAAATAATTGATTGCCTCTATTGTAGATCCTTATCTCAGCTTATGAAAAACCAGTGTAATAGGAGTCACCTGCTTTTCTAATGCTTTCCTGATGTTTTGCCTAATTTACTTACCCCTGCTAGCCTAGAAGTTATTAGAATATACTCTTCATGCAGTGCATAAAATTAACTAGTGTCCCATTATGTACTGATGTAGTGACACTGTATTTCAGCTACTGTTAATGATGGCCTGATTTACCTTAATCAATTCATTTCAAAGTTGTAGTTCCTGGCATCTCAGTTCTATTTTTATGTCCATAAAATTTTATTTAATGACATTACTCAGAGACCTATATATATATGTAGGTCACTGGTTAAAAAGTAAGTAAGGACAAACATTCAGCAGCATGGAAAAAATCAATGCATCAGTTGGACTCCTATTTGTCATTTTATTGTACAGTTTAAAAATTATTCCATGCTTTGTGAGAATTTGCAGTTTGATTGAGACTAGGCCTTGGTTGTTGATACCAGACAAATACAGTGTACACACTTGTGGAAATGCAATTAACTGGTTTGTTATACACAGTATTCTGTTTTAGTCCCGTCTGGGGAACGGCAGTTCAGTGCACTTCTGATGCTGACAACCCAGAATCAGGATCAGGATCCACAGGTTTAAGGATAGAGTCCCTATTCAGATACCCTTACTTTAGAAGCCAGTCACAAGTTCCGGGGGTCCTGAAGCCACTCACATTTCTGACCAACTAACTACCAATTAGGGAGTTCCATATATATACATATACGTGTGTGTGTGTGTGTGTGTATGGCATACACATAGAGCAAAGTCTGAGAGGATCTTGAATACTGAGCTTCCATGCCTTCTACCTGAAGAATTGAGGTGGTTCACTCTCCCAGCATATCAATGTGATCACCAATCAGGAAAAGGTACCACTGAATTTCACTATAAAGGCACAATTGATTAAATCAATGGCCAAGGCATTGAACTCAATCTGCAGTCTCCCACCCCTCCCTGGAGATTGACGGGGCTGAAAGTTCAACCCTGTAATTATTTGGTTGGACTTTCTGGTGACCAGCTCCAACCTGAAGCTACCTAGGAGTCCACAGGAGTCATCTGATTAGCATTGCAAAGACTCCTATCACTCAGGAATTTCTAAGAGTTTTTGAAACTCCTTATTAGAAACCTAAGGCAAAAAACAAATTATTATACTACCCACAAGTACACCAAATACATAAACAAGTAAATTGATTCAGTAAAAATTTGAGTGTCTACTGTGTACTAGGTGTTACTTTAGTAATGGACAAATAAAGCCACCTACCTGTATAAAACTATAAAACTCCTAGAAGGTAACATAGGAAAAAACCTAGATGACCTTGGGTGTGATAATGACTTTTTGGATATAATATCAAAGACACCATCCATGAAAGAAAGAATTGATAAGCTAGTTTATTAAAATTAAAAACTTCTGGGGCGCCTGGGTGGCTCAGTCGTTGAGCGTCTGCCTTCGGCTCAGGTCATGATCCCAGGGTGCTGGGATCGAGTCCTGCATTGGGCTCCCTGCTCGGCAGGAGGCTTGCTTCTCCCTCTCCCACTCCCCCTGCTTGTGTTCCTGCTCTCGCTATCTCTCTCTCTGTCAAATAAATAAATAAAAATCTTTAAAAAAAAATTAAAAACTTCTGCTCTGTGAAAGGCAATGTCAAGAGAATGTGAAGGCAAGCCACAGACTGAGAAAATATTTACAGAAGACACATCTAATACAGGGTATTACACAAATATATATAAAGAACCTTTCCAACAAAACGATAAGAAAACAAACAACCTGATTAAAAAATGGGTCCAACAGCTTCACAGATACCTCACCAAAGAGGATATACAGATGGCATGTAAGCATATGAAAAGATGCTTCACATCATATGTCATCAGGGAGATGCAAATTAAAATAACAATGAAATACCATTATATACATATTAGAATGGTATAAATTCCAAGCACTGACAGCACCAAACGCTGGCAAGGATATGGAACAACAGGAGCTCTCATTCATTGTTGTGGAAATACAACACAGTATATCCACTTTGAAAGAGAGTTTGGCAGTTAGTTACAAAACTAACATTGCCTTACCATCCAGCAGTCCTGCTCCTGGGTACCTACCCAGATGAATTGAAAACTTATGTTTCCACACAAAAACTTGCACACAGAGGTCTATAGCAGCTTTATTCTTAAGTGCCTAAAGTTGAGAGCAACCAAGATATCCTTCAGTTAGGTGAGTGGATAAACTATGATATACCCAAACAATGGACAATTATCCAGCACTAAAAAGAAATGAGCTATCAAACCATTAGGAAATGTGGAGGAATCTTAAATGCATATTGCTGAGTGAAAGAAGCTAATCTGAAAAGGCTACACACTATAGGAATCCAACCATATGACATTCTGCAAAAGGTAAAACTATGGAGACATTAAAAAGATCAGAGGTTGTGGGGGTTGGGGGATGGATAGAGCACAGAGGATTTTTAGGGCAGTGAAAATATTCTGTATATTTTAATGATGGATACATGACATATATTTGTCCAAACCCCTAAAATATGCAACATCAAGAGTGAACTCTAATATAAACTATGGACTTGTGTAATTATGTGTCAACATAGGTTTTTAGGGCAGTGAAACTATTATGGTCCATACTATAATGATGTATACATATCATTATACATTTGTTAAAACCTGAAGAATATACAACACCCACAACTTAAGTCTAACGTAAACTGTGGACTTTGGGTAATAATGATGTGTCAGTGTATGTTTATCAGTTGTAACAAATGTACCCACTGTGGTGGCAGATATTGGTAGTACAGGAGATTGTGTGTTGGTGGGGCAGATGGGGGTATATGGAAACTCCAGGTACTTTTGGCTACGTTTTGCTATGGACCTAAAATTTCTCTAAAAATAAAGTTATTAATTAAAAAAAAAAAGCCCTGAAAATGTGTGCTTTCCTGAGCAGGTGTGCAGCTTTGCAGGGTTAATGTAGAATTTTCTAGGAGTTATCACAGAAGGTGGGCTGAGCCCTGAGATCAATAAGGTGGTATATTCACAAAGACCTGGAGTAAGCTTTTGCTTTTTTTGTGGATGGGTCTCACTCTAGTTGGTACTGTTTATTGAGAATTCACTGTATGGAGAATCAAATCTAGAGCCTGGGCTTCTTTTCCATTTTTGGTGAAGCTGGTAGGAGGGAAAAACTGATGGAAATTTTTTGACAGCTTGTTCTATGAATGGTGAATAAGCATAAATTTATTTGTGGGGAGGAGGAAAAGAGTGTAGATGGTGCTTGGTCTTTAAAGCTTTACAGTTTTCTCTCCTTATATAGCTGGTTTTGCTGTCTTGGGTAAATTAACTACGCGGCCAGATGTGAGACTTTTCCTTTGGTCCAGGAAGTTGAGCTAAAGCTCAAATTTGAGGAAAAAGTCTCTTGTACTCTAAATTCTAATGGAAGGTACCAATGATACACAGTATTTGGGTCCAAAAAAAGAATCTTTCCTTTTATTCTCTGGCTGGATGAATACTGAACAAAAGTCTATGTAGACCAAACCTGGTTCTGTACTCTGATTTTGTGAGAGAGCCTGATATGGGGTCCTCTGAAGTTGGAGGGCATTGATGAATTTAAAGACTAGTTCCCTCTTACACATTTCTGACGGCAGGAGAATTAAAGGAGCTTTCCGGCAGAGCTTAAAGGTATTCTAGAGTAACGTGGCAGGAGTTGGGGGTAACCTCATCCCTTTCCAGTTCTCCGCAATCCTCAGACATCATAGAAGTGGACCTTGAAATATGCAGGTCTCCCCCGTGGGGGAGTGGAGGTTAGAGGAGGGACATTGGTCTTTCAGACAGGTTCAGTGACAAGGAGTCGTTTTTTCAATCTGGGGAGGCATTTTGAGTGGAGTCCACTGGCAGGAGACCAAGGGAGGTCCGACTTCCCTTCTCTTGGGGGAATCCTCAGCAACTGAGGAGGGCTGGAGTGAAGTTGAACATTCTTGAGAAAGGCATTAGTGCCACTTTTGTAGACTGAGTAAAATCAGACCAAGTAGATCATACCTCCCACCACGTATACCAACATAATGCTATCTCTGGGTCTCCTTTTCCTCTTTACAGAACCCAATACAGAAATCTAGACCTTGAAAAAAGTAGGAAAGACAGAACTTTACCCACGTTACTCCAAGCAGGCAGGGCCACTGCTGTAACTTGTACTGGGTAAGAGGAGGATCTTTAAATTGATAGGAAGTTAAAACTGTGAACTAGATAGGACTAAGTTTTCATAACCGAAACTGTTGAGAACATTAAAGAAACTCTCTAAGGTTTAAAAAAAGCTGGAAAAGGGATAAGTATGACTCAAGGTGAGGGGTCTGTTGCTGAGTTATAAATCTTCACAAATTTAGTGGCTTAAAATGGCACGTGTTTATTATCTCCCAGTTTCCAGAGGATCAGGAGTGTGGGAATGAACTGGGTCCTCAGCTCAGGATCTTACAAGACTGCAATCAATGTGTCAGACAGAATGCATTCTCCTCTGGAGCTCAGGATCTAATTCCAAGCTCAGTCAGGATGTTGGCAGAATTCAGTCGCTTACAGTTGTGGAATTCAGGCCCTCAGCTGTCCCTCTCTATAAGCAGTTCGCATCACGACTGTGTGCTTCTTCAAGGCCAGCCAGAAAGCAACTCTGCTGCTTCAGGAAGGGCCAAGACACTCTCTGAATGAACATCGATGATTGGGTCAAGCCCACCCGGATACTGTCCTTTAGAATAGCTTAAGGTCAACTGATAAGGAACTTTAATTGAATCTGGAAAGTACCTTCACCTTTGCAATATATCGTGACTCACCAGTGGGAGTGGCATCAATCATATTCACAGGTCCTAGTCACAGTCAAGAGGAAGGTTTTAAACGTTGGGTGTGCCCCTGTGGGTGAGGATTCAGGGGCCATCTTAAAATTGGATTCTACCTGCCACAGAGAGTATGGAGTACAGTGACAAGTAAGTGGTGCATGCTTCACATACACTCAAATTCACTTTTATTTTAAACTCTACAGGCAAAACAAAGTACTGCTTAAGTTTATAGGCTACCAGTTTGTAACTCCTAGTGTAGATATGGGAAAAATTAAATCATTTCATGTTCATAATCCATTGAATTTTGACCCCCCTCAATAAACCTGTTACAAATAAGTAACTGGTAACCAATGGATAACTGGTCAGATTGAATAAGGTGTTTGTTCATATTGAACTAGTCCATGTGCAGTAAGTAATTTTGATAAAATGTATCTGACTGAACTCTTTCAAAAATCGGAGATTGCAAGTTTTCTTACTAGTGATTTTAGAACCTTAGATATTTAATATCCACAGATGTACTCTGCTGAGTTAATGTCTCTCAAGTATCTTAACTCTATTCCTGAATGATAATGGAGAGATCTTATTGTTATTCTTACAATATCACCAGCTACCATTTTATTACTCAATGGATATCAATTATTTGAAAGTACATATTTAAGTAGGTGAAGGGAGAGTTGGCAGTTTATTTCAGGAGCAACAAAATAAAACCCGAGTCTGGGAATGATAATTGTGTGTTCAATGAATTTATTCTCTCTGGAAACAAAAATTTGTATTTATCTTTGCATTTTTTTTTTCTGGAAAGAAAAGGGTTAGCCACAGAAATTTTCCATAAGTGATTTCTGCTAAGCCTTTCCTTAATTAAAATAATGTGTTTGTGACTACCAGCAGTTATTAAAAGCACATAATATAAATATCTTCTCATATTTATTGCTCCTCTTTGTTATTTAGAAAGAGCACTGGATTATTACCACATAATTTATTCCCTGATAATTCTCTTAATAAGGGAATAAACTTCAGGAAGTGCTTTTAAAAGACATTATGGATGAAAAGTGTTAGTGAGAAGTTATAGACCTAGACAGCTTTTCCATTTCTTTGAATTTTATGTTTTTAATAATAGATTGAATAGTTAGTTGCCTGCTTGACAAGTTTATTGTCCTTATCCAGTTGCCAAGTGAGAAACATTTTCAAACTGACAGCAGGTATTAAAAACACCTACAAGTGATTTAAGCCATTAAGTCATAAAACTTGAGATGGGGTGTGAGCTCGGCTTTGCTGTTAGCCAGGCTTTTTCTCAGAGCACAGGCCCCCCCAGCTGTTGCAAGTTGAGGTAGCAGACATTTCAAGGTGAAAGCTCAATTTGTAACTGGAACTCTTAGGCTACTCCCCAAGCAACATAAAGTGTTTTCCTTATAAATATTTGAAGCTGACTCATTAGCTAATCTGGATTAAGAACAAAGGGAGTCAGGGATTGCTCTGTATTCCTCTGAAAACATCCGAGTGGTACTCATAAAAAGCGGTTCTCTTGTGACTTACTGAACCCATATTTTTTCTTTTATATTTTGTTAGAGTCTCTAAAAGGTAGGTATCAGGTCAGATTTCTTTATAATGCTGATGCTTAACACTTGTTCTATCTTTGTTAAGAGTTGGGTTCATTTAAAAGGTTCTGGCCTCCGTTTGCTGAGAATTCCATACAAGGATTGTTGTAAACCCCAATCACCTACAGGGTCCAGGGAGATAATGTAAATATGTAAATCAAGAAGAGGGTTGTGAAAATAGGGAGTATGGGATCTGTTTCGAACAGGCCAGTGTTGGCCTAACCTAAATGCATGTTCAGATTTATTTTAAACACAGAAGCCAAAAAAGACTGCTTAGGTGTATAAGCCATTAGTTTAAAATCAGTGGTTGATAAGACACCCTGATACTCCCACAGGATGAAAGGAAATGGGTTTAAACATGAGTACTTCTTGTAAAAGATTTAAAAATTTACCTACTGGGCTAAATTACCTCTTTACTTTAAAGCACATACATACAGTACTTTGAAGCATTGTTTGACTAGTCTTAGCAAGGACTTCAGCCTTTTTTGGAGTTGTAATCCTACTCTTAGGTTTATCTCAGAACATTCCTTTAACTTTGCATCTGATAAGTACTACTTGGGAAATCTTTTTTTTTTTTTTTTTTAAAGATTTTATTCATTTATTCATGAGAGAGAGAGAGAGAGAGGCAGAGGGAGAAGCAGGCTCCCAAGGAGCAGGAAGCCCGATGCGGAACTCGATCCCAGGACCCTGAGATCATGACCTGAGCCGAAGGCAGACGCTTAACCATCTGAGCCACCCAGGCACCCACTACGTGGGAAATCTTTACATTAAAAATGAAAGATACATTTATTTTATGCTTTTTTTAAAACTGGAAAAATAAGTGACTTTTTATTGAAAATGGTGAAAACACATATTTATGCTCCTTTGCAAATTTCTCTAAAGTAACAGTAATTACATTTTCTTTCTTTCTTTTTTTTTTTTTTTGAAGTACACGTCCACAAGAGCACAGGGAAAGGAGGGGGCAGGTAACAGTGGGTGAGCGTTGGTAGGGTCTTACATTTTTTTGAAGATAGGAAGTGGACAGTTGGGTGGGAATGACAGAGTGCGAGAGGCTAAAATCTGAGGAAAGACAGACGGCTGCTCACCAATGACAATTGATTCACCTGTCAAAACTGGAATAACTCAGAAATTCAAGGAACCAGGGCACTAGAAAGATGGAGGTGAGGGATGTGATGAAAACTGGGGATGGAGGGATCTTTAGAAGTGCTGAAAAGATAAGCTAAAATCCCTGGTACCCATTCCTATTCCACACAGTAATGTGATTAGCCTAGCCCTGTCCTCAAGACAACTGGCTATTTACTTTCAGGAGCAATCATATTCTGGACTCAGGGGCACCAGACATGTAAAGGGGAGAGGTGGAGGTGTTCTGCTGGAAACAGGTGTCTGGGTTTAAAGGTACTTATGGCTGGATAAATACCCCAGGCAGGAGATTGGAGGTTTAGAGAAACTAAATCCTCTGAGAGAGAGACACAGATAGTGGTATTTGGGACTCCCTGACTAACCATGTAGCAGTGAAGCTCAACGTTCCCCAGAGTTTCTAGTGCATGTAAAAATTTTTACGTAAATAGGTATGTAATAATTATTAAAATTCCAAGTAATAGAAAAGCAGAGAAAATAACAGACCCATGAATATTACCAAGATTAAAAAAATGCTAATATTTGCCATATTAGCTTCAAAGTCTCCTCTTTATGAAGAATAAATTAGGTACTGTGAAGGTGGCATCACCTTTATTCTCAATTCCTTCCACTTCAGGGGTAACCACTTTCCTGAAATTGTCCTGTATTATTCCCATGCAAGTTTGTCTATTTTTACTATATACATGTCCCCATAAATGTTATTGTTTCGTGTGTTTAAAAATATTTGTAAATGGTATTATCGTGTTTCTTGGGTTAACTCCAATAAATCATTATATATATATATATATATATCAATATCTATCTATATATAAATCTTTATATTGAAATTGATATATATATCTTTTTAAAATGTTAATAAGCATTTTTCTTTCTAAGTTGTAGTTGGCCTTTTAAATATTTGACCCTACTTAATGATTGTCTAATATTTTACAACTTCCCACTTTAATTTGTGGATGCTACTTATACCTTTATTTATGAGGATTTTCAAAGATACATACCTTAAAGCTCTTTACAGATTTCTTTTATCTCTGTTTTCTTAGACAGAAAACCTCTTATTTGTAGATATTGAGTACTAACTTACATGGTGCAGGTGTTTCTCTAAACTTTATTATTACACTTTATGAGCTCAACTTCCAGAAAAGATTTCTCTTTTGTGTGCCTTGGGTTGGGTCAATTTCTGCGTATAATGGTCTTATGGTTTGCTTCTCTTTTTCTCTCTTAATTTCTTATTTTCTTTCTCTGTTTCTTTTCCCCTTTCCTTTCTTTCCTCCCATTCGTTATCCTTTTTTTTTTTTTTTTTTTTTTTTAAGGAGAGATATTGCTCTTTTTAAACTATAGAGTTTTTCTTTTTTCCTTTCAAGCAGAGGCAGGTATTTAAAAAAAAAATCTAAAGAACTTTTTTAAAAATTATTTATCATTTCTGGGTTTATACAGAAAAAGGAAGCTTTTAAAAATATACCTTCTTGACTGAGAAACCAAACCACTTTACTTTTATGTTAAAACTAACTGCATTAATACAAATGACAAGAAGATAAGGTACAAAAAGTTTTATTCTGTGGAAAGTTCTTCAATGGCAGATTGTCATTAAGATATTCCAGAGTCGGGGCGCCTGGGTGGCTCAGTCGTTAAGCGTCTGCCTTCGGCTCGGGTCATGATCCCAGGGTTCTGAGATCGAGCCCCACATCGGGCTTCCTGCTCCGCGGGAAGCCTGCTTCTCTCTCTCCCACTCCCCCTGCTTGTGTTCCCTCTCTCGCTGTCTCTCTCTCTATCAAATAAATAAATAAAATCTTAAAAAAAAAAAGATATTCCAGAGTGTGGGGTACATCAGAGAACCTATAGCTTTATATTTTAGTCTGAGAGATACACATGAAGAAATTGGTGATTGGAGAGACACATGAGGGAGTGATGTAGTGTATAGAGATAGTAATGTGAGAAGAACAAATAAAAATATTTTCTTTTTTCTGCTAGGCCACAGGTTGCTGGATTTTGCATTTAAAGAAAACTATTATTATTATTTTTTTAGCAAAAGAATATTTTAGGTAGGCTTTAGGGGAACAGACCCCAGAATTCTTGATTCCAAGCAGGGGAAACAGTATATTATGTATGATGGTGTGATGACAAAAGGGTTAGTTGGGAAAACTTTTTTTCTTAGTATTCTTCTTAGAATGGATGTTTAGAAATATGATAAATGATGTGTGCAAATAGAGTGAAAGTTCTCAATCGTTATAACTATTTGAAGATTTCCAGAGGGCATTTTCCTACATTTTCTAGTATGACTTGGATTATTGAAGTTTTGCAAAACTTACTGCAAAATATAGTTTATCTGTTAATTTTATATTTGAAGGTCCATCTCTCTCTCTCTCTTTTTTTAAAAGACATTTATTCAGCATCATGATCAGACTATTACATTTAGCAATCAACAGCATGGGTACAAAAAAAAAAATCTACATTAAAACCATTTGTTGGAATGCTTTACACTTTCCACAGAACAGAAATTAAAATAACCTGTTATACAATTAGTCACAAATACAGTCCTCGAGTTTTTTGCCCATACACATGAGTATTGTCTAGAACATGTCTTCTTTGTAGCAGCTAGGCCCTGCCACCACTGTGCTTGGCCGAGTTCACAAATCTGTTGTAACCTGTAGCTTCCCTGTCACTTCTCTGGCTCTCCTCTCCTGCTAAGCTTTGTTTCCTGGCAGTAATTAAAACCTCCTGTCACTGCCGTAGCTCCTGCTGCTGCAGGAACCACCATAGCCACCTTGGTTTCGTGGTTTGGCAAAGTATTGGCCTCCACCACCATAGGGGCCAGAGCTTCTGCCTCCAAAATTTCCTCCTTTCAGGGATCCAAAATTTGAGGATTGATTGTTGTAATTGCCAAAATCATTATAGCTTCCTCCACCTCCAAAGTTGCTTCCATCATTACCAGATCCGTTATAACCATCCCCTCTGCCACCATATCCACCACCACCTCGACTGCCACCAAAGCCACCTCAACCACTGAAGTTCCCTCCACGACCAAAGTTATTCCCACCAAAACCACCTCCACGACCACCACCAAAGTTTCCAGAACCACTTCGACCTCTTTGGCTGGATGAAGCACTAGCCATCTCTTGCTTAGGTAGGGCTTTCCTTACTTCACAGTTGTGGCCATTCACAGTGTGGTATTTTTGAATGACAGTCTACAGAGTCATGGTCATCAAATGTTACAAAAGCAAAACCTCTCTTTTTGCCACTGCCTCGGTCAGTCATGATCTCAGTCACTTCAATTTTCACATACTGTTCAAAATAATCTCTTAGGTGGTGTACTTCAGTGTCTTCTTTAATGCCACCAACAAAAATATTTTTCATAGTTAAGTGGGCACCAGGTCTTTGAGAATCTTCTCTTGAGACAGCCCTCTTTTGGGCCACACCTTGTATGGCCTTGCATTCATGGCTGCATCCACCTCCTCCACAGGGGCATACGTGACAAACCCAAAGACTCTGGAGTCCTTGGTGTTTGGATCTCTCATTATCACATAGTCTGTAAGTGTTCCCCATTGCTCAAAATGGCTCCTCAGACTCTCTTCGGTTGTTTCAAAGCTCAAACCTCTGATGACGAGCTTCCGCAGCTGTTCAGGCTCTTTGGGAGACTCTGACTTAGACATGATGGGGGTGGGAGGGGAAACTTTAGTGATGCTTACTCGGTGGCGTCCACGGGCAAAAAGGAGTAATCTAACGAATGTATCTCTGAAGGTTCATATATGTCTTAAAACTCAATATAGACACCAGATTATATATTATGGCCTTGTTCCTTAAAGTGATTTTCATACCCAACTCAACTCATAATACATATTTATTTTAGTAGTTACCTGTTATTTCCTATTTTTCATGTCACATACTTAAAAAGAAATACCCTATCAGTAAGTGTGTGGCATTGCACCATTTTTATTAAACTCATTATATCCTTAGGTGCAACTTCCAAAAGGATTGTAAAATAGTGTCCAATTAGTTTAGAACAAGGTTAGAACAACCTCAACTAGATCAATATAATAAGTACTCTGCATTCATAACAGAACTCTTATTTGGTTGAATGGAACCCACAAAATTCAGATACAGTGAAGGTCATTAAAACTTTTTTTTTTTTTTTTAAATAAAACCGTTTTCAAGTCCCCATGCAATGGTGTTGATAGGAAATTCTATATTACTTAATACTGGCTCCTTCTCTTTCTCCATTAGCCTGTAAGGATATTTTAGGGCTTAGGTGCACCAAAATGGCAATGGCCAGGTTAATTACTATTTTTATCACCATCGCCACAGTTGGGAACTTTGTGAGACAATGATATGCTCATATCTGGCCATAGACATATGGCAGACATGGTAGTTGGGATATACAACAAGCTTGATTAGATGGAAACACTTGCTATTGTGTTCAGAATCCAAAGCATCCAGCAACTCCCTCTGTATCCGGGTTTCTGCATGCATCGAGTACATAAATCTATGGATTTTGTAGAGCTTGCCTCTGTTTTTCAGGTCTTCAGGAATCTTGGTCTCTGAGTCATGTCATTCTTTCCGAGGATTCCAGCACTAGACACTTACTTACTTTTTTTTTTAATTTTTATTTAAATTCCAGTTAACATACAATATTAGTTTCAGGTATAGATTTAGTGATTTATATGTAACACCTGGTACTCATCACAAGTGCCCTCCTTAGTACCCATCACCCATTTAGCACATCCCCCTGCCCACTTCCTCTCCAGTAACCCTCAGTTTGTTCTCTATAGTTAAACCATTTTATCTTTGCCTCCCTCTCTCTTTTTTTTTCTTTCCCTTATGTTCATCTGTTTTGTTTCTTAAATTCCACGTATGAGTGAAATCACTGGGTATTTAAATTTCTCTAACTGAAGGTTCCTGGGTGGCTCAGTGGATTAAGCATCAGGTCATGATTCCAGAGTCCTGGGATAGAGTCAACATGGGCTCTCTACTCAGCAGGGAGTCTGCTTCTCCCTTTGCCCCCTCCCCACCCCCCAGTTGTACACATGAGCACTCTGGTGCTCTCTTGTGCATGTGCAAAAATAAATCTTTAAAAAAATTAAAAAAAATAAATTTCTCTGACTGACTTATTTCACTTAGCATAATTATTCTACCTCCATCCACATGGTTGGAAATGGCAAAATTTCATTCTTTTTTATGGCTAACTAATATTCACTTGTATATATGTACCACATCTTCTTTATTCATCAGTTGATGGACATTCGTGTGCTTAATCTTATGATCCAAGAGCTTAGTGGGTTTTTTTTTTTTCCAGTTATGCCTATGAATCTTAAGGCAGCCAAAAACTTGACTCAAAGGCATAGGTAATAAGGAACCTAGACCATGGACACAAGTCTTGGCTGTTCTTCTCAGGTGAAGGTAAAAGAGAAAATCTGTTATTCTTTCTCTCCTGTACCAGCAAGACTAGGGTAGAAATTAATATCTCATATCCTGCCATAGAATTACTGTTCCATATGTGTAGATAATAAAAGGTTACCCTTTCTTTCTTTCTTTCTTTCTTTCTTTTTTAAAGATTTTATTTATTTATTTGAGACAGAGAGAATGAGAGAGAGAGAGCACATGAGAAAGGGGAGGGTCAGAGGGAGAAGCAGGCTCCCTGCCGAGCAGGGAGCCCAATGCGGGACTCGATCCAGGGACTCCAGGATCATGACCTGAGCCGAAGGCAGTCGCTTAACCAACTGAGCCACCCAGGCGCCCAAAGGTTACCCTTTTTGAGCACTTGCCTTGTGTAGGAATGTATTTAGTGCTCTATATCTATTAACTTCACATATATTTACATTACATGTGTTAATTCATTTAATTTTCACAAGAAGCCAGTGAAGTAGATACTGTTGTTAACATTTTATAGATAAGAAAATTGAGGCAGGGTGAGGTTGACCTACTTAGCCATGTTCTACACTGGTAGGTGGTAGAGGTGGGAATTGAACCTTGGCAGTGTGGTGATGGTGGTGTTGGGGCTCTTAATCACCATATAAGATGGTCTTCACAGAGATCTCCAACAAAGCCTGTTTGAATTTTAAAAGACCAGGTACTCTTCATTCATTGTTTTCTCTATTTGTCAGTGTGATAATCTTTATTTTTTTTCTTCGTTGAATTTGACTTTCCAAGAACGAATATTTATTGAATACTTTCTGTGAGCCTGGTACTAACTACAGTTTTACCAATATCATTTGTTTTGACCCTCTGAGGCCTATCTTGTAAGTGATACTACTTCCGATTTACAAATAGGAAGCTGAGATGAAGACTCATTATTATCTGTCATCCAGTCCTAAACCCTCAAGTAAAGATCTATTTTCTCCAATTATATAAAGACAGCATTCTGCTTGCTCAATTTTACAGCACCTAGTTCTGGTAACATTTTCCTTATTTCCTTCCATTCTTATGCTTTCAGATTTCACTCTGCTCATCCTCAAGCAAGATTTTGAGAATTATTAAAACTACCAGTGGAAATAAAAAAAAAAAAACTACCAGTGGAAAATAATTGAAATGTTTAGAAAGCACAATTTAAATTTTTTTTATTATGTTATATTAATCACTATACATCATTAGTTTTTGATGTAGTGTTCCATGATTCATTGTTTGCATATAACACCCAGTGCTCCATGCAGTACGTGCCCTCTTTAATACCCATGACCAGGCTAACCCATCCCCCCACCCCCCTCCCCTCTAGAACCCTCAGTTTGTTTCTCAGGGTCCATAGTCTCTCATGGTTCGTCTCCCCCTCTGATTTCCCCCCCTCCATTCTTCCCTTCCTGCCATCTTCTTCTTCTTCTCTTTTTTTAACATACAATGTATTTTTTGTTTCAGAGGTACAGGTCTGTGATTCATCAGTCTTACACAATTCACAGTGCTCACCATAGCACATACCCTCCCCAATGTCTGTCACCCAGCCACCCCATCCCTCCCACCCCCCACCACTCCAGCAACCCTCAGTTTGTTTCCTGAGATTAAGAATTCCTCATATCAGTGAGATCATATGATACATGTTTTTCTCTGATTGACTTACTTCGCTCAGCATAATACCCTCCAGTTCCATCCACATTGTTGCAAATGGCAAGATTTCATTCCTTTTGATGGCTGCATAATATTCCATTGTTTATATATACCACATCTTCTTTATCCATTCATCTGTCGATGGACATCTTGGCTCTTTCCATAGTTTGGCTATTGTGGACATTGCTGCTATAAACATCGGGGTGCATGTGCCCCTTCGGATCCCTACATTTGTATCTTTGGGGTAAATACCCAGTAGTGCAATTGCTGGGTCATAGGGCAGCTCTATTGTCAACTTTCTGAGGAGCCTCCATACTGTTTTCCAGAGTGGCTGCACCAGCTTGCATTCCTACCAACAGTGTAGGAGGGTTCCCCTTTCTCCACATCCCCACCAACGTCTGTTGTTTTCTGACTTGTTAATTTTAGCCATTCTGACTGGTGTGAGGTGGTATCTCATTGAGGTTTTGATTTGCATTTCCCTGATGCGGAGCGATGTCAAGCACTTTTTCATGGGTCTGTTGGCCATTTGGATGTCTTCTTTGGAAAAACGTCTGTTCATGTCTTCTGCCCATTTCATGATTGGATCATTTGCTCTTTGGGTGTTGAGTTTAAGAAGTTCTGTATAGATTTTGGATACTAGCTCTTTATCTGATATGTCATTTGCAAATATCTTCTCCCATTCTGTCAGGTGTCTTTTGGTTTTGTTGACTGTTTCCTTTGCTGTGCAAAAGCTTTTTATCTTGATGAAGTCCCAATAGTTCATTTTTGCCCTTGCTTCCCTTGCCTTTGGTGATGTTTCTAGGAAGCAGTTGCTGCGGCTGAGGTCGAAGAGGTTGCTGCCTGTGTTCTCCTTTAGGATTTTGATGGACTCCTGTCTCACATTTAGGTCTTTCATCCATTTTGAGTCTATTTTTGTGTGCACTGTAAGGAAATGGTCCAGTTTCATTCTTCTGCATGTGGCTGTCCAGTTTTCCCAACACCGTTTGTTGAAGAGACTTTTTTCCATTGGACATTCTTTCCTGCTTTGTCGAAGAGTAGTTGGCCATAGTAAATTTTTTAAAAAAGATTTTATTTATTTATTTGAGAGAGAATATGAGCAAGAGAGCGCAAGTGGGGGAAAGGTGGGGGGGCAGAGGGAGAGGCAGAAGCAGACAGGGAGCCAACTCAGGACTTGATCCCAGGACCCGGGATCATGACCTGAGCCCAAGGCAGATGCTTAACTGACTGAGCCACCCACGCTCCCCCACAATTTAAATTTTTTAAGCATTATTTTTAGCTTTGAAATAGGAGGAAAGGAAAGGAAGTGCATTTTTTCCCCCAGAAGCATTCTCTTTTCAATATATTTGAATAAAAGTCCATATCATGTTCTATTAAAATTCATGTTTTTAGCAATCAACTGGTTCCATATTTCTACAATGTAATAGTGACTGGTGCTATGCTGTCTACGGTCTTTGGGGGAAACGTAAGGTAGCATGGAGTACTTTAGAGGCGAATTCACCTTATAGGAGGTCCTTAGGCTTAATTTCTCTCCAGGGTAGATATTTTTATGAGTATTCATTCATTTACTTTTCCATTTAGTCTTATATACCTGATATAAAGATTAGAAACGACATATGAAAAATACCCACAGTACATGTCACAGTGGTTTCTGTGATTCCTGTTTTTTCTTCCTGCCTCTGGATCCTCTTTCTCCTAATCATCTTTGCCAAAATCTCTTCAACCCCAAATGTGAATGTTGGATTTTCCCAGGCTTATCCATAACCTTCTTTCCTCTCCCTGCTTCTCTCATCTATGGACATGAGTTCATTTTCTGTGTATGTGAGGATGGTTTCCAAGTTCCTATCTTTAGTCTACTTCCCTTCTGAACACAAGATCTTGTTTATGTACATTATAGCTGTACTTGGATGCCTTTCAAGTACCTCAAACTCAACATCCTCAAAATGGAGCTAATGATCTCCTGTCAGTATTTCCTTACTCAGCATATTGTCACGCTGACCATTCAGCTGCTCCTGCCAGAACCCTGAGATCCACTCTCAGCACCTCTCTTACCCCAGGCATCCACGAAACCACCAAATCTATGGAATTCTAACCTCCCATCAGTTTTCTCAGGTCATTTTCTCTCCATCTCCATGGGCAAATCTCTAGTTCAAGCCAGTGTCACCTCTGTCTGGCACTCTGCGGTTGTCCCCTAAATGCTTCCCACCAGGAGCACACTCTTACCACTTTGTGATTCATTATTCATAAAGCAGTCAGAATGATCTTTTCAAAAGACAAACCTAACATTGTTACTCTTTTGCTTAGAATTCTACAGTGTCTTTCTGCTGCTCCTGTGATAAAGCCCCAAATCCTTACAGTGACTCACAAGACCCTGCATAATATGATCCCTGCCAACACTCTCAGCAATCATCCCATTTTCCTTTTATTCTTATGATTCAGCCATGGTGCCTTTTCTTTTTCCTTATTTCCTTATTTAAATGGACACAGCTTTTCCTACTTCAGGTAGTAGATGATACCATGAAGCAATGCTATATAGGGGACTTTTAAGAAATTAATGATCCTTCTAGTGTATGTATATATTTTTTTTTTTAGAAAAAAAGCAAATGCCGTGCACTTAATTTGTATATTTATTTGTTTTATTTACAGGGATGACAAATTGGGTTATGACTAACTTTAATAAAGTGTGACCTTTACTTTTTTCTCCATAATGAGTCATTTATAAGTCCCACTAACATATGTAATTCTGTCAAATTTATCCAAGGCTGTATTACATTATGAAAATTGAATGCTCCTTCTGCCTTATCCTAATACCCTTTGATTTGTGATCACTAGTGAGGTTTTTCATTTTCTAGAACTCCTTGTCAGCACAATCTCTCTTCAAACTGTGGTTCAGTGTGACTTCTGTATTTTCTTCCTCCCCGAGATGTTCTTCCTTGCCTTGATGTGCTATCAGTGCTGGATGAACACTGCCTTGCAGTGCATCTTGCCAACTCAAGGTGTGGGGGCTTAAGTTGAGGAGGAGGGTATAGGGAAGAAGCTGTGAGATTAAAACTGGAAACGATTCCCCCCCACAAACTAAAGCTTCTCTCTTTCAATTTACTGATTGCCTCTGTCTCATCTGCTACTCGTGGCTTTTAGGGAGAGACGTTGCTTGAAGGTAAGACAGATGTGCTATATTCAGGCAGTTGACACATTCTCATGAATTGAGGGTAGTGAATTAAAAATTCAAAGGAAGAGTGCCACTCCCCTGTCTTTGTCCTCAGGCAAGGTTTAGTCTCTCTGAGAAGTTAATCAACCTGAGACAGGTTGGGGTGGCATAATGTCATGCCTAAGGGACTGAGGAGTCTTAGTTTCCTCATCTCTAATACAGGAATGGTGAAACTCACTCCATGGCCCTGAGAAAATATAAAATGGAATGGAAAATATGAGGTGTGTGACACATGCTGTACAGTCAGTGGATGAGTTCTTTTCCCCTTGCCTCCCAGCTTTATCATCTGGCAATGCCTTTTCAGAAGCTCTTCTTTGCCCGAGCCTTGGAGAATGTTGTGTTTTGTCTTGGTTCAGACCTTATCTTCCTTAACAGCTCAGTAATGGTTGATTGGGATTTGCCTTGTCCTGTAAGGTCAGTTGCATGGACATTGTTCTCTCTTTAAGAAAGACCTGTCTTGGTGGGGATATGCATGCAATGTATGTGCTGGGGTTAGCACAAGGGTGAAAATGCACTACCTATCACATAGCAAAACTGCCTAAAATCCGGACTAGACCTCTCTCCCGATCACACTTTTCCTGGCGTCTTCACCAGCCCTTCTGAGCCTTCAGCCCACTGCTGCTCGCTCTCAAAGTTGCTTTCAATTTCTCTCTGACACTCTCTCCTTCTCTATTTTTCCTTTCTCCTTTTCCCTTTCTCTCCTCTTTCCATCAGTATTTCTTTTCATGCCTTTAGGATCTTTTCTTTCCTCCTGTGTGCATATTTTCATTCCTTTTCTTGTGTAAATACATTCACAACTTGGCTATTTTCCCAATCATTCGATTCACTTACCCCTTTTCTGCACCAAAAAGCTATGTGGTCCAGAGAAAGAATCTCCTCCAGCACTTGGGGAGTCTGAGAAGACTTCATTCTGTCGCAGATTTCACATTATTAGGCCCCTTGAATGGCTGCCTGTCCACTTCAAAACATTGATCTCTTGACTGCAATCTTCCGACATATGAATATATTCATTTCTACTCTGGTGCCTGCTTTTTCCTTCAGGTAGGAAGCCTTTGTAGCACATATTATATGTGATCGACTCTGTACTTGTTAAGATACCTTCCCCACTTTATTTTCAAAACTCTCCTTAACATCCGTTTTCTTTATTCAATTTTGCCAGTGAATTTTTCCTGACTCCCTTTCTCATATGCTTCTCTGTAGCAGGGCATTTTAAACATTATTTTATGCAATTGATATAATTCTAATGATATGTGCAAAACAGTGATATAGTCAGATTCTATTTTAAAAGCACAAAGACATTTGTTAATAAATATAATTCGACTCTGAATACATTTGCACACATGCATTTATTATGAAAATTAGAACCCCCATGCCTAATTGACCATTATGTAGGTCTCAGTTTTCATCTTGTATATCTGTTTAAGGTGGTTATACCCAGAGATATTTTTTTATGCTATAGTTCCACCTTAGAGATACTGAAGATACAGCTTTGTTCCTTCCTTCAGCAACTAGCAGGACACTGAAGACCAAACTACCTCCCCACAATGCAGCTTACTGTCTACTTAACATGATTTTACTATTCCATTGCCTTCATTAGCATAATCTTTTAATTCTAGGAGCCTTTTGATCAGGGAAACTTCCGGAAAGACCCATTCATTCTTCAGTGGGAAAGATCAACTGTTGAAGCCCCAAACTCCCAAACCTTTGGCCTTAAAATCCTTATCCTGCCGTTTCCAGCAATTCTAAACTGTGATATTACCGTCTGTGCACAAAGAATCCTAATCATTCCCTTGCACTGAAAGGTCCAATGAAACCAAACTTCAAATTCTCCATAAATTCTGACCTTGCCTTTTCCCCTCTGAGACACAGAAATCTTTGTCAGTCTTTACCACAGTGAGCAAAAAATTCAGAATTGTCATATCAGCAGAGGTTGTGTTGGTGATATTTGGGGAGCTGGTATTCCATTGCACTTTACACATAGTTGATGCTCCATAAGTTAAGTTAGAAGAACAAGCAAGCAAACAACTCAGTATTTGCTAAAAAATAAACCTTTATAAGTTTTGGTAATTACAAAATGTTAATGCATTTGGACTCTGGAAGTTAGCAATTGGAGCACAGAGGCCATAGTTTAAGCTGACACAAGCCTATTTAATGTTAGTGTGCAAATGCTAAGTAACAGTGAGTGTTAAGTGACCGAACAGCTCGTATTTCACTTTGTGATTGGAGTGCACTTTGATACTTGTTTCATGAAAGCCTTTGTAAGTTATAGGCAGAGGTTAACAGTAATCGCATTTTTTTCTTCCTCTGGTTTTAATAAATGCCTTTAGGGCATTTCATTCTATTAAATCAAGCAGCAGACAAAAATGTAATGCACTGCTAACCTCTAAAGTGTGTGAAAAACTTAGTTCATAAAATATGTATGAGGAACACAGCGTTGCAATGATAATGATACTTCCTTTCCGGGTTATTCTGCTGAAGGAGTTGATGCATCAGCGTCTCTAGTTCTTGATTTCTTTTGATTGGAGTTGCTCTTACTTCATATTGTATTTAGTTTTCAATGAATTTTCTATTAGCATACACAGACATACAATGGTTGTTTGGGGGCAGGGGGTACCAGTTGCCATGGCTATAGATTTGTTGTATTAGGAACACTTAGAAATAGCATTCTTCTCTAGCAAGAAATATTTAAAAAAGGAATTAGTGTATATTGAAACATCAAATTTGTGTGTATATGAGTGAAAAATATGTCATTGTTTTGATCTAATTCTATTATGGTAAATGTGCATTCATATGGGATAGTTTCTTATATATATACTGTTAAGAGCCACCTGTGCCTTACGTGAATGAATGTTTTACATTCTCTGCAATGGGGGAAAAACAACAACATACTCAATATGTTTGTAAATAAACTTATGGCATGGAAAAAAAAATACATTCTCCACAGTGTATCTTTTCCTTTTTTGGTGAAAAACTATAAAACCATAGCTTCTGAGTCTCCGCCGAGAGTCGCCGCGGGTTCCTGCTTCAACAGTGCTTGGACGGAACCCGGCGCTCGTCCCCCACCCTGGCCAGCCGTTCAGAGCCAGCCCTTCGCCATCTCCTCATAGCGCCCTGGGACCGCTCCAAGCACTGCGGCCGCCGCTCGCCGCCGCCATGACGACCGCGTCCCCCTCGCAGGTGCGCCAGAACTACCACCAGGACTCGGAGGCCGCCATCAACTGCCAGATCAACCTGGAGCTCTACGCCTCCTACATCCACCTGTCCATGTCTTACTACTTTGACCGCGGTGATGTGGCTTTGAAGAACTTTGCCAAATATTTTCTTCACCAATCTCATGAGGAGAGGGAACATGCTGAGAAACTGAAGAAGCTGTAGAACCAACGAGGTGGCCGAATCTTCCTTCAGGATATCAAGAAACCAGACCGTGATGATTGGGAGAACGGGCTGAATGCAATGGAGTGTGCATTACAATTGGAAAAGAGCGTGAATCAGTCACTACTGGAACTGCACAAACTGGCCACTGATAAAAGTGACCCCTATTTGTGTGACTTCATTGAGACTCATTAGCTGAATGAGCAGGTGAAATCCATCAAATAACTGAGTGACCACGTAACCAACCTGTGCAAGATGGGGGCTCCCGAATCTGGCACGGCAGAGTATCTCTTTGACAAGCACACCTTGGGAAACAGTGATAGTGAGAGCTAAGCCTTAGGCTGTCTTCCCATAGCCACAAGGGTGACTTCCCTCATCACCAAGGCAGTGCATGCATGTTGGGGTTACCTTTACCTTTTCTATAAGTTGTACCAAAACATCTACTTAACTTCTTTCATTTGTACTATTCTTCAAATAAAGTAATTTGGTACCCAAAACAAAACAAACAACAACCAACAAAAAACCATAGCTTCTGCTTCTTCACTACTCGGTCATTATATTATCTCCACAGGATTCAGATACACTTGTTTGATGGTATGTTTGGAATTATAAGTACGCTAATCCCATTTTAAAATATAAGCTTACATGACATAGGGTCACTAATTTATAGTACATGAAAAATAAGATAGAAACATGGATGATATCTTGATAAATTCTTTCTTCATTTATAGTAGGTACATATAACTGAAGAATGCTTTTAAAAAATTAAGGAGCAGGGCACCTGGGGGGCTCAGTCACATGTCTGATTCTTGATTTTGGCTCAGGTCATGATCTCAGGTGTGATTGAGCCCCAGTCTGGCTCTGCACTCAGTGGGGATTCTGCTTGAGATTCTCTTTGTTCCTCCCCCTGCTTGCTTGTATGTGCTTTTTTCCCCCTCTCTCTAAATAAATAAAATCTTAAAATAAGTAAGGAGCAATTTAAATTTCCTCTGAAATTTTTAAGACAAGATTAACATCTGGATCAGAAAAAAATTATTCCTGGCTGTATAGTTAAGAATAAACTTTACTGTGCCCCCCCCCCCCCCCCCACCAAAAGGTCTGGACTTTGCCTTCAGCAAAGGAAGTGATCTCTGAGCCCTTAGAATGCTCTGCCTAAGGAGAGTACCTTTGTTTACTTGGGGTCCTAGATCACACCAGATAGTCTAACAATACGATTTATTGTGCGGGCTTTGGGCCACACAATATGAGCTCTATCAGGAGACTACAGGTCCATCACATGGGCAGTCAACCATGTTTACATACTAGAGCCCTAATAAAACTCTGTACACCCAAGCTCAGGTGAGCTTCCCTGGTTGGCAATTCTCCATGCATGTTATCACACATCATTGTTGGGAAAATTTAGCATTTCCCACAACTCCAGTGGAAGAGGACACGTGGAGGTTCGCTGTGTGTGACTTTTCTGGGCTCTGTTCCATCTGTCTCTTCTCTTGGCTGATTTTAATCTGTATCCTTTCATATTATAAACCATAACAATGAGCATAACAGCTTTCAGTGACTTACTTGAGTCCATCTAGAAAATTATTAAAGTTGAGGGTGGTCTTGGGAACCCGGGAATTGCAATTGATGTCAGAGTGAGGGTGGTCTTGGGACTGCCCCCTAACTTCGTGCTGATGATTTATTACAACAGGCCTTCCAGGGATGTAGAAGAGATAGCATTTCCTCTCTCTGGCATTTATTGTAACCATCTAGCTTTAAAATGGTAGTTTATAATCTCAGTTTTTTCCTAAATCAGAATGGCCTGTAAGTCAGTCCAAATAACTGGAGTTTCTCAATATTATGGGTTTTCATATAGTCAGCATACAAAGGTAAAATTTTTGATGTTACCCCTCTGTGCAAATTAGGGTTTTGGCATGTCTGATGTTCATTTTATTTTAACTGAGAATTTCTAAACTTTGCATGATAGTTCACTCTAAGACCTTTAGAGTCAAAGTCTCATAAGGCTCTCATCTCCTATAGATGGTGCTAGGCATTGTGTTACGGGAGTTGGCTAATAATATTTTCAGCATATAAATAAGAGAAATGCCAAATATCATTTTAGTTTCTTATATCTGTCCCTTCCTCTTGACTACTGATCATAATAATTTTTAAACTGAGACTTAAGGGAAAGAATATGCTATAGTTTGGGGTCAGGGTCTCCCATCATAGCCTTGCTGTAACTAATTCCTTAAACTTTCTTGCCATCAGATTCTCCAAAAGCTTGCTTGTTTCTCTGTGAGCACTCCCTGGTCTCACGCATACCATACAACCTGCCTCTGTCTTCAAGTCCTTGCTCTTTCTGTAATAGTATGTACCCATAAAATTTCAAGACACACTAATGGTTATCTGCCACTGAGATGGAAAAGAAAGAACTTTGTACATGAGAGCCATTGAATCAAAGTAGTTTGATGAAGAATGTACTATAGCTGAAATATTGAGAGAAGAATTCTTAAAAAGTCATTAGCTAGATGGACGTCTTGGCTCCTTCCATAGTTTGGCTATTGGGGATATTACTGCTGTAAACATCGGGGTGCATGTACCCCTTCGGATCCCTACATTTGTATCTTTGGGGTAAATACCCAGTAGTTCAATTGCTGGATCATAGGGTAATTCTATTGTCAACTTTTTGAGGAACCGCCATACTGTTTTCCAGAGTGGCTGCACCAGCTTGCATTCCTACCAACAGTGTAGGAGGGTTCCCCTTTCTCCACATCCCCACCAACATCTGTTGTTTTCTGACTTGTTAATTTTAGCCATTCTGACTGGTGTGAGGTGGTATCTCATTGAGGTTTTGATTTGGATTTCCCTGATGCCGAGCAATGTTGAGCACTTTTTCATGGGTCTGTTGGCCATTTGGATGTCTTCTTTGGAAAAACGTCTGTTCATGTCTTCTGCCCACTTCTTGATTGGATCATTTGCTCTTTGGGTGTTGAGTTTAAGAAGTTCTTTATAGATTTTGGTAATAGCTCTTTATCGGATATGTCATTTGCAAATATCTTCTCCCATTCTGTCAGGTGTCTTTTGGTTTTGTTGACTGTTTCCTTTGCTGTGCAAAAGCTTTTTATCTTGATGAAGTCCCAATGGTTCATTTTTGCCTTTGCTTCCCTTGCCTTTGGTGTTGTTTCTAGGAAGCAGTTGCTGTGGCTGAGGTCGAAGAGGTTGCTGCCTGTGTTCTCCTTTAGGATTTTGATGGACTCCTGTCTCACATTGAGGGCTTTCAACCATTTGGAGTCTATTTTTGTGTGTGGTGTAAGGAAATGGTCCAGTTTCATTCTTCTGCATGTGGCTGTCCAGTTTTCCCAACACCGTTTGTTGAAGAGACTGTCTTTTTTCCATTGGACATTCTTCCCTGCTTTGTTGAAGATGAGTTGACCATAGAGTTGAGGGTCCATTTCTGGGCTCTCTATTCTGTTCCATTGATCTATGCATCTGTTTTTGTGCTAGTACCATACTGTCTTGATGATTACACCTTTGTAATAGAGCTGGAAGTCCGGAATTGTGATGCCACCAGCTTTGCTTTTCTTTTTCAACCTTCCTCTGGCTCTTCGGGGTCTTTTCTGGTTCCATACAAATTTTAGGATTATTTGTTCCATTTCTTTGAAAAAAGTGGATGGTATTTTGATAGGGATTGCATTAAATGTGTAGATTACTCTAGGTAGCATTGGTATCTTCACAATATTTGTTCTTCCAATCCATGAGCATGGAACGTTTTTCCATTTCTTTGTGTCTTCCTCAATTTCTTTCATGAGTATTTTATAGTTTTCTGAGTACAGATTCTTTGCCTCTTTGGTTAGATTTCTTTCTAGGTATCTTATGGTTTTGGATGCAATTGTAAATGGGATCGACTCCTTAATTTCTCTTTCTTCTGTCTTGTTGTTGGTGTATAGGAATGCCACTGATTTCTGTGCATTGATTTTCTATCCTGCCACTTTACTGAATTCCTGTATGAGTTCTAGCAGTTTTGGGGTGGAGTCTTTTGGGTTTTCCACATAAAGTATCATATCATCTGCAAAGAGTGAGAGGTTGACTTCTTCTTTGCTGATTCGGATGCCTATTTCTTTTTGTTGTCTGATTGCTGTGACTAGGACTTCTAATACTATGCTGAATATCAGTGGTGATAGTGGACATCCCTGCCATGTTCCTGACCTTAGGGGGAAAGCTCTCAGTTTTTCCCCATTGAGAATGATATTTGCTGTTGGTTTTTCATAGATGACTTTTATGATACTGAGGTATGTACCCTCTATCCTTACACTCTGAAGAGTTTTGATCAAGAAAGGATGCTATACTTTGTCAAATGCTTTTTCTGCATCTATTGAGTGGATCATATGGTTCTTGTTCTTTCTTTTATTAATGTGTTGTATCACACTGATTGATTTGCGGATGTTGAGCCAAACTTGCAGCCCAGGAATAAATCCCACTTGGTCGTGGTGAATAATCCTTTTAATGTACTGTTGGATCCTATTGGCTAGTATTTTGGTGAGAATTTTTGCATCCATGTTCATCAGAGATATTGGTCTGTAATTCTTTTTGATGGGGTCTTTGATTTTGGGATCAAGGTAATGCTGGCCTCATAAAATGAGTTTGGAAGTTTTCCTTCCATTTCTATTTTTTGGAACAGTTTCAGAAGAATCGGTATCTATATACAATGGAATATTATGCAGCCATCAAAAAGACTGAAGTCTTGCCATTTGCAACGACATGGATGGAACTGGAGGGTATTATGCTGAGTGACATAAGTCAATCAGAGAAAGGCATGTATCATACGATCTCACTGACATGAGGAATTCTTAATCTCAGGAAACACTGAGGGTTGTTGGAGTGGTGGGGGGTGGAGGGATGGGGTGGCTGGGTGATAGACATTGGGGAGGGTATGTGCTATGGTGAGCTCTGTCAATTGTGTAAGACTGATGAATCACAGACCTGTACCTCTGAAACAAATAATACATTATATGTTAAAAAAAAAAAAAAAGAAGATAGTAGGAAGGGAAAAATGAAGGAACCATAAGAGACTGTGGAGTCTGAGAAACAAACTGAGGGTTCTAGAGGGGAGGGGGTGAGGGGATGGGTTAGCCTGGTGATGGGTATTAAAGAGGGCACGTATTGAATGGAGCACTGGGTGTTATATGTGTTAAACAATGAATCATGGAACACTACATCAGAAACTAATGATGTATGGTGATTAACATAACATAATAAAAAGTCATTAGCTGTCATGTAAAGGCCACTTACCTGAGAATTAGGGTAGCCTAGAGGATGCCAAGAAAGAGCAAGTCGGTTGTCAGGAATCCTTGGTAAGTGACAATGTTCTTACCAGAATTACTGTCTGATTACATTTTCAGACCCAGTATGTGGGGTATTAGAGTGTACCTTTGTTGTTGTATTTGTTGTTATTGCTATAGGGACCTGGAATTAAGTGTGGGGGATTTTGCCACATCGGTAACCTAAAGGATTTGTTTTGAGCTCCCTCAACCCCTCATACATTCAAGTACTATAGAAGGTATATGGCTTAGAGAACTGACGTGTGTGTGTGTGTGTGTGTGTGTGTGTGCACACGCATAGGCATGTGCACATGGGCATGCACAAAGAATTAGAGTTTGAAAGATGACAAGGTAAAGATTTGTTACAGAAAGAAAAATTTAATAGGAATTAGGAACAGAATTATATTAGGAGTTATATCAAGAGAAATTTGTGTTATATACTGATTAGTCATTGTTGGTTAACTATATTAAATGAAAAGTTAGTTAAGATGTTTACTTGTATTGAAAATGGAATGAAATTATAGTTTGGATTGGGTTATTGTTAATTTAGATCATTACTAATTGAGGGAGAAAGGCATTGTATCCTTTTACTGAACTGTCAGTGAAAATTTTGAAAATTGTATTGGTCACCCCAATTTTAAGCAGTGCAAATAATGCACATAGTTAGTGGCCTCAAAGAAGATCTGGAAATGCTGACATTTGCTTACTGATGCAGAACTTCATTTCAGTTAGCTTTATAACAGAGTCTGGGTTACTGAGTAAATTAAATATAATCACAGGGCCATTGAAAAGGGTTTTCAAGCAAATAGAGGATCACTTCTTTTTAATAGAGGAGTGGGAAAATAAAAAATTATGAGTTAAAGAAAGTTCTTTTTTTCTGTGGCTTAGGTCAGGTTGACAATTATTATTATTATAAATGGTCAGTGCTCACAATCACAGTTATCAGCATACCTTATCACAGAATGACTATAATCCAGATTGTTTGAGTTATTTATTCCATTTTCCTGGGGAGGCAGGAAAAGATAAAAAATGAAGCTACATGAATAATACACCTGACATGGCACATGGCAATGGAATAAATGCTCCAGTTAAAATGTGTTTAGCTGGATGATTTTAAAAAGCTTAATTAAATATTCATGAGTGGGAATTAATAATTAAGCTCCTAATATTTTTCCCCCCTCGATTTGCTATTTACCCTTCAGGCACTAACTACTTGAAGTTAGTGCGGACCTTGAAGGTTGAGGTCATGGCCCTCTACAAAACTCCCCTTACTTCAGACACCAGCTGCAAGCGCCAGGGTTCCCAGGCTATAAATTCAGGGTCTTCCACCATCCCCTCAGGTCCAATAATTTTCTAGAATGACTCAGAACTCAAGAAAGTGCTATACTTATGATTACAGTTTTATTATAAAGGATACAGATCAGGACCAGCCAATGAAGAGACGTACAGGGTGAGGTCCCAAAGAGTCCTGAATGTGAAACTTGCATGTAAATCCCAAGGCTTAGATGCTCCCTTCTAGGAACTCAGGATGAACACCAGGCAAATTCGTTCTTACACAATGTTCCCTACATTTTGTTTTCCTGATATATTGGGTTTTTATAAGAAATGGTATGTTATTATTGAAAGGAAAATTCTTTCCCAAGCACACATACGCCACGTTGAATATTCTCCTTTTCTCTTTGAAGCTTTCTTTTAAGTAATGAATAAAGACAATAAGTAGAATCCAAAGTAAGAATATCTTGTCCCAGAAAATTCTATCTGAATTTCCCCTCCCAAGCATGAGTGCTTTTACTACTTTTCATTTTTGGTCATTTTGCATCCCATGGGGATATGTTTTTGGTGGAGAAACTGAGGCCCCTGACCTAGTATGCTACGTGCAGGACTTAACATTTGCTCTGTGTGGCCTCCTGGGATGTTGTGGTGAGGGTAGGCTTGTGTATGGGGGGAGTTGAGACAGGGGCAACTCAAACAACTATTGGTTGGTAGTGACCTCTCCTTAACATTATTGGCTGGATGTTACCGGTTTTAGAAATTTAGAGTGGTGATTAATTCCTGGGACAAGAAACTAATTAGAGGGAGCCTCTTTTTTTGTCATGATTTTCTGAAAATTTTTAAAAGGAACATTACATCTATGGTCTCTTGCAGGAAACACCTTTGACAAAGTGTATTTGATACCAAGCAGCATTACTCAGGGTCCAGTAGGGACCACGCACTTACTACATCAAATCTAAACTTCTAAACTTGCTGTTAAAAGCCTATATAGTAATGAGGTTTGGTCATTCTTGTTTTTCGATTACAGTATATGAAATTACCTTCAACCTAACTGCACCTTGGCTCACACACACACAATAAACAATGAATTATTTATTAATCACTTACTATGAACACATGTGCCAAATACTGTGAGGAAAAGAGATAAAAAAAATATTCACAAGAAGGAGGTTGGGATGTAGTGGGAGAGGAAAACTAATATGTGGGAAGGAATAGAGACAGAGGGAAAAAATGGGGGACTGTACATTTCCAAATAAAAACTCTTAACATTTTGGTGAGTAATATTTACCAATTCCATCCCGGCAGTATGGTCAATGGCAACAAATTTGTCTTGGCCAGTAATCCATAGAGCAGTCTGGAGGAAGGAAGAATGACCTAGTTGACAGTAGAGAGCTTAACCGCATACAGCTTGTCCTGTGCTGGTGAACGTATGTGGTGGCCTACACATAAAGGTGTATGTTCAATTTTACTTTTAGTAGGCATTGGATAATATGTTGGGTTTTAATGAGAGTATACAGAAAATGTATATGTTCGAGATAAGAAACCTATTCTGTATTAACAGGTAATGTTTCTTCTTAAGAATAAGTAGAATATCTAAAGAAGCTAAGTCAATAGATTTTACCTTTAAAGAAATTACTTTTTTCAACACTTCTTTCCAGGAAAGTAGAGTCTATCAGGTTTCTTGTCCTGGAATGCCATTATCTTACCTATTGCTCTAATATCAGCCTTGAGTGAAAGTATAAACTCTCTAGTGAAATATTAAAATGAAAACCTCAACTGAAGGGAAATGGTAATTTGATTTTATTTAAAAGTATTTAACTTACTGATATTTTATGGTAAATGAATAACTGAGAAATTAAATGAATGGAGGCACATGTGTTTCTTTTTAAATCTGAGAAAATAAGACGTATTCATTTCATTAACATGATCTTTAATAAAATTAATTGTTGTGGAGCAAGAATTCCTGTCCTCTTCAGGGTCCTTCTAGCTGAGCTAAGAATCAAATTGACATGAGACAGATTAACAGGAGAAAATCAAATTTAATAGCATATGTATGAGGAATTTGCACAGATATAGAAATTCCCAAAACAGGCAAAATAAGGTATACATGTCATTCTGAATTAAGGAGAAGAGGGTAGGGGTCTGGGTCTTCAAAGAGAAGGAATGCAATCTTCAGGGAGAATGAAAAAGAGTAAATGTTTGGTAAACAAATATTTGCTGGCTGCTGAGAAGCCATGGAACATAGAGGACTTTGATCAAACAGGTCTTTCTATGTTCCTTCCTGTCTACCATGTCTAGTTCATGTCGTAATGTAATTAAATCTATGGTAATAGCTCCTTCGTGGAGGATCTTCTCGATCTAAATTCTTTTTAGGCAGTTGAGGGGGAGGTAAAGAGCTTTTCCTAAATCTGCTGGGTTTTGATTGCTCTTTAACTCAAAATAATCTTTATGCCAAAGTGGCCTTTCATGGACGGGGTGCCCTTGGTTCCTTCATTATAATGGTTTCCTTGAAATTCAAGTTTTCCTCTGATTTATTTCCCTGACACCCTCTCAAATGGTTAAAAGAGCAGTGATCATCATTTCAACTAGAGAACAATAAATGAGTTGTACCCCTTCAGGTTACCCAAAGCATCCCCTGGAGTCCTTTATTAAAATAGAGAACAAGAAGTACATTGGGGTTAAATGAAGAGTTGCCTCTTCCAACCCATTTAAGAATCTTCTGTCACATTAGTCTCTTTCTGACCTTTCTTTATTGCTGTGCTTTCTTTCTTTATTGAACTCCTACTTTGTGGATGGTAGTTTATTTGTTGTGAGGGAGATGAAGAATATAAAATTCTGGTCCCTGTCCACAATGATGTTCTTCCCATTCCCTTGCAATGTCCTCTAACCGAGTATATGACATAGTGCCCCTTTAAGATCTTACCCTTTTCTTGCTGAAAAATGTTCTCCTTCATTGGTCTGCAGCTAGACCCTCTTATTTTGTATAGATCCTTATTTGGGATTCTCTCTTTTTGGCATTCTTAAAGGCAGAGGGGAGAGGGGAAGAAGGAGGGGGAAAAGTAGAAAGGGTCTAGAAAGCCATGTGAAGCGCCCTGAGAAAGGTTTCCTCAAATTCCTAAGAATAGATTTGGACCTCGAGGCAGTTTTCTTCCTTTCTCCTCGCCACACTCAGGGTTGTGTAGCCCAAGAAATGGTGTGAGTAAGGCTTCCAAAAACTGCAGCAAGGTTCTCCTAATGTAAGGGTTCCTACTACCTGTATCTTAGCACAGCTCAGGGCCAACTGTGAGCAGTCAAGCAGTCAAAGACAAAATGAAAACAAAGTAATCGGATGTCCGTAAGGAAAAATATAACCAAAGAAACTCATTAAAACGAAAAAGAGGAGGGAGGAGAAGGGGAGGGGAGAGAGAGGAAACAGCTATTGTGGCACTGGAATCTGGTTGCGAGTGCTTTAAATAATTCTACCTTTTAGCTTAAGATATTCCACCCCCTCATGATTGCTTTTGGGGACTAGAAGAAAGATCTAGGAGCAATTCAATCCAATTAGAAGGGAAAAGAGAGATTTTCTCTAGCAATTGCTATGCAGATGTGTATGTCATGAAACTGAAAAGGTGACACTAAGCAGCACATTTGGTTGTTGACTACAGAATTCCTCTTATTTCCTCCCTTCCAAAGCATTTTAAAGGAAACCTTAAGCTCATAGAAAGCTGTCCTCAGTAGTCCTGTCAAGGTCAGTGCCAGCTTTCATCAGCCCCTGTAGAAGGGCAAGCTAGGCCTGGAAAAAACCACCTGGGGGCAGCTTCCCTCCTCACTTTATATTCAGTTGTCATATTCATGTTTCCAGTAATAGGAATTGCTGGTGTGTAACACTTTTTGAAACTCTTGGTATTGTGGTCTTATAGAACATTTCAATGGGTAATAGTGTCAGACAGTGGTAATTAATCTTGGAGGAGAAACCTGTTTCTGAATTGCAGCATTGCTTAAAGGTAGGACAATTTGGTGTCTACTCATTAAAAGCTGTGCTTGGGCTTCTACCTTTTACCTATAGTTTAAAAAACAATCATGTTAAAAAGACCTTTGCAGTTGGAATTTGAATGTTATGAGCCGTGAGCTCTGAGTAGCTCCATCTAAACTTAAATTCTTAGTCCTGCGTTTGGCAACAAGGCTGTTGAGTCTTGTGTATGGTGTTAAGGGCGGGGTGGAAGACTGGACAAGTCGAAGATGGAGACGACCCTGAAGATCCCTGAATCTCGAGCAAAACCCTCATTTACAGAGACCATGAAGCCTAGAGAGGTTAGGAGACTGACCCAAAATCTGCTCAATAATTAATTATCAGACAGAAATCTAAGGTCTTATATTTTCACCCCCCTCCCCGCCACCCCATCCCCATGGAAATGCCATCATTTCAGTCCTGATTTCCACCTCTAAAAACCAGTCTCTCAGAGGCAAGCAAGAAAATTCTAGGGTATCCATGGATAAAATGGAACAGTGTAAGCACATCAGAACAACTGTATTTTTACGAGCACTAGAAGCAGAGTGAGGCCAACACAACTAAATAGAGAACAAGAATGGAGTGCTTACTACAAGCCAGGCACAATCCTAGGGATGGGGCCCAGAGGCAGGTAGGAGGTACAGATACAGAAGTATGGAAAACAGAGAAAAATAGAGTGCCGTCAGATGAACAATATCCTTCAGACTTTACCTATTGAAAAATAGCCACTACAAGTGGGTACCGAAGGTAGTCATAAATAAAAATAAAAACGCATTTTTTCAATGCACAGTTTGATGGGATTTTTATGAAGTTCTAATCATCCTGGTATTTTCAGTATCAGCGTGAAACCGAGGTGTAGTTACTTTAATATCCTTTTCCTCTCTTCTTTATGTAAAACGTGGTTATGAAATCTCAGTGGCAGTGATGCTGTTACCTATTTGATGCAGATTACATGCATAAGTTATGTCCCTGAGACCTGTTCCATTTCAACCTTGCATGCGCATTTACAAAATATATTTATAGAATATATTGTATAGCTTTTTGGGTTCTCAAATAGATACATTTTCTATTCTGTGAATGTGTTCAGAATATGGGAACAAAATGGATTGATTCAGTCACCTCTTTCTGCTTCTCTTTATTACCGTGTGAAATTTTTGTTGCTGCAAAACTTTTGGTGACCGAGACTTCCAATCTTTGGGTTAAATAAATGTAGAAGGAAGGATAACTTTACAGAATTCTGTAGCTGACAATCCTGTTGCAGTGGAATCAATCCTGGGATTTGAGCCCAAAATTTCTTTACAGCAGAGCCAGGACACACAAGCAGTTCAATTGAGCAGCCGGCAGAAATGGGAAATGCCAGTGGTAGGAACTTGTTTTTACCAAATGAGGGTGATTTCAGCCTGTGCTTTAAGTCAGCATTTAGGGTTTAAACATCAGAAAAAAAAATCTGTATATACAAAGAGTTTACCTTGATAAAACTATTGCAGAACTTACGTTTGATGAAATTCACATCTAGAGTAAAAAAGAACAGTTTGGCAAAATTTTTTAAAAAATTGATTTTTATCTATATCGTCTCATTAATGGATAAGCCTTTTTAATGTTAAGCGACAGCTTTAATACAGGGTGGTCCACAGATGAAAACTTGGGCATTTGGAATTTGAAATATTTTTCATTCTGAAAGGAATAGAAACCTCATTTACTGTTGGTTTTTTGCTCTTTTGTTCCTATACTAAAGGGAAATAAATAGCTCCTAAACATTTTTTAAAAGTTTATGTAAATATTTTTTATTATACTACAATTTATATTTTGTAGTAGTTCTTTATTTGAGAATGCAATGCATACATAGGATTTAAATAATTTCAGCTCCAGTTAACATAATACTGGACGACGACTTCAACAGGAAGTTATATTTAGCAGAGCAGTGATTCTCATGCTCTGATGTGTCTGTGATTCACCTGGGGATCTCCTCAACATGCTGTTTCAGATTCAGTAGGTCTGGAGTGAGGCCTGAGCTTCTGCATTTCTAACAAGCTGTCAAGTGATGCTGCTAACTCTGGTAAGAACATACCTACCTACAGTCTTAGATAACAAGAGATTGGGAGGTTCTGGCTTCGATTTACTATTTCCCCAAGGTCAGGATCAAAGTCTCTGTGATTCATTTTTCCAGGTCTGAATGCTGTAAGATGTTTGCTTCTGCTACGGCCATCTGTCTGCATTGATGGCAGAACAAGACAAAGGGAAAAGGCAGTGCTGTGCAATGTATTTATCGGTGACTTTTTTTTTTTTTTTTGAAGTGAAATACAGGCTCCCGCTAGTTTCACAGGGAGTCTAGTGTAGGTTATTTGAGATCCATGTCTTGGGGCTAGGTACATTGCTGTCCTGAACAAAATCACTGTTCTTTTGGCAGGAAGGGGTGAATAGGTATTGGGTAGCAACCGACAGTGCTGCCATGATGTACCTGGTGAGGAAAGGAACAGTTTCAAACAGTACAGAAAATACGCAAGGAAAGATCTATCCTCAACGTTTGGTCTTTTTTCTGTAGAAGTAATAATTACTTACCATTTCCTGGTGTGTACCTTCACAAATTGTCTGCATACCTACAAATAGATAGATGTGTATATTTAAAAACGCAACGGATTTCAAAATAACCTTTAAAAATGAGGCAAAACATGATTTTTCTTAATAAACTTAGCTTTAAAAAAAAAAAACAACAGGGTGTTTATTGATATTTTGGAAAATTCAACACAAAGGTACATCTCCTTGCCCTTCCTATGTTTTACCCAGTAGTTGGTGGCTTTCTGCCATCTAAAAATACTCAGTAGATGACATAAGTAGGTTTTCAAACCAAAGTGTATAAGATTTAGAATTTCTTTTTTCACGCATTGGGCAAAATCCCATTCTACATTATTGGTGGCTCTTGGTGTTAAAGGTAGGTGCTCACTTTATTTTTATTTTTATTTTTTGAAGATTTTATTTATTTATTTGACAGAGAGAGACACAGCGAGAGAAGGAACACAAGCAGGGGGAGTGGGAGAGGAAGAAGCAGGCTTCCCGCTGAGTAGGGAGCCCAATGCAGGGCTCGATCCCAGGACCCTGGGATCATGACCTGAGCCGAAGGCAGATGCTTAACCGACTGAGCCACCCAGGTGCCCCAGGTGCTCACTTTAAATTGAAAACTATCCATATCTACTTAAAAGGTGCAATGGAATTGACCCATTTATAGGTTCAGCTCAACAAGTTCAAAGGCCACCTGACAAAGAAAAGATCCCCCCTGACTTAAGAAACCTCTTTCTCAGCCTGGGTTTTTCTGTGTAAGAATTTTCATCTCAAAAGCTTTACTTCCAGGAAATAAGAAAAAAATCAATCAATCCTGTCTTTGGTTAAAATATATACCTAAAGTTCCCTATTCATTTTTCTCTGCCTACTGCTTTCCTTTGTTATGTTATAGTACCATAATCCTTTTTAAGGATCTCTTCTGGATAGTCAGGTGATTTTGATCATTATTGTTGTTATTTGTCACCACATGAAAGGCCTTTTAATTTTGAGCTCTTTGAGTGTGTGTGGGAGGCTGTTGGGGTTGAATAGAAAGGAGACAGCTATGACCCTTCAGTAAGTAGAGGCATAGAAAAATGATTATTAGCATAAATCTAAGTAGTATTTGTCCACCGTGGTATGTCTCTGTGGCTGATTAATCAAAAGCCATTAAACAACAGCAACAACAACAACAACCAGCAAATCCCCGAACTCTCTGGTCTGGCCAAATGTAGCTGAGATGGTTCTCTTAACTGTTTTCCTGTTGGTGGAATATGTTGGTTGCTGGAGGTGAATCAGTGTGATGAGAGATTCGTTAAGACTGTCCTATGAATTTGTGTGTTCTGCTAAGGTCCTGCAAAAATATATCCTTGTGGACTCTTGCCATATGTCATGATAGGTGGAGTCATGAATCATGGTGCTTGTTAGATACATTTTGCTTTCGTTTGTTTATACTTACTTTGTATTAGACTGAAAGCTTCCGAGTGTCAATTTCTGTTAATTGAATTTTTTTTTTTTTTTTTTTTGGTGCTCAGTAGATCGGTGGGTATTTGATAAATATTGGTGCATAGTCGTTAAATGAAACATACATTTCACTCAATAGATTGTTTAATCAGGTTGATTTTGATGTGAAACATGTCGTTCTAGAATTCATTTCTTTATCCTTTTGATATGTCTATGAACGTATTTCAGGTAAAGATTGTTTTTATATAGATAAGACTTTATTTTACTCTTTTCTGGGTACTTTATTTTTTTATTTTTTATTTTTTTTAACTTTGCTTATAACTGTACTAAGTTTAGTGGCTTTTTTGCCATAAATATTCTTCAGAAGTTACCTTAAATAACCTGACATTATCACCTTGTTGGTAGTCCAAATGGTTTTATTGTCTAAATTTCAGTATTGCCTTGTATCTTTGCTTCATGGTGTAGTTCTTGTATTTATTTATTTTCTTTTTACAGGAAAAACCTTTAGATTGTCTTTTTCTTCTACATCAGTGATTGCTGTACTCCTATGGTGGTCCCTTTTCCTGGAAATAAAAATAAAAACTTGAGTCTATGCTATTGTGGATCTAGTGGGAATGTATTAGAAGCTTCCCCTTAAAAGTGAGCAATAGATTTTTGCTGAGTTTGGGAAGTTTTGTCCATTTTGCAGGATTCAAGCTCAGGCTACAGTGGGAGTAATATCTGGGTGTGTAATAGCATCTTGTAGAGCTCTTTCCCTGAAGCATCCTAGTGTCAGAACTGATATTCAATCCTGTTGTCGATAAGAATCAGATTAGGGACTGGCAGCCCCTGGAATTGTACTGAAGACTAATCAGGTGAAACCATAGCTTTCTCTGCGACTATGATAGAAACTACTATCCATATATAAAGCAGCTGAGCAAAAACTGTAGAGGTTGGGGGGATTTATGCAATTTAGAGAATCACACATTTGCAGCAGGTATTTGTGATTGCTTATTTGGCTGAGGCAGGTGAATGCCATCAAAATAAGTTTTAATTACCATGAGGAATGAATAAATGCCCAATCTATGCAAGTATTTCTGGTGTGGTATAAATTGTCAAAAACAGAATAATAAGAAAGCAGATAAAGGAATTCAATGGGGCTATGTTTCAAAGAATGGATGCCGTAGATAGCTGTATGTGAGAACAGCAAAGGTTGGATCCTATGTATTTTCTGATTAGGAGGAGCATGGAACCCCCTTTTTTCTTTCAGTGAAAAGTTTGCTACGGAGAGGGGAATAGAGGCAGAGACCTAACAGATGAGTCAGAATTAGCCAAGTAAATGTAGGAAGGGGCTGGGTATGGGGAAGCAAGTGAAGAAGGGCCAACTGAATGCAAGCTGGAGTCCAGAGAGAAGTAATGTAGTGGGACGAGTAAACTAAAGTTATAGGCTGAAACATGAAACTGCTGTTTTTATAGTCTAAAGTGTTCAATATTGGCAATTTCATGTAGCTCAACCTCATAGATGAGTAATTGTGCAGCAGAAATAATAAAAAGTGGCAAGAGTTGAGACAGAAGAGATGAGTGGGCACCAAATACACAGCCATGTAAGCCATGTGGAATGAATGAATGACATTGCTTTCTTTCTGAATAACTCGAAGTGTCAAGTAGGAACACTATTAATATAAGAAAAATAGCATCTAATAAGCTGTTAGAAGGAATGCTATATATTTTTTTCACCACAATATTTAGCTCACTTTAGCCTTATTTCACCATGCCTACTCTGCACAAAGAAATTTGGACAATGAGAAGATTGTGCCAACATTTTATCTCTGCTTCTGTATGGGACATGAGTCGAGATAATAGTTTGTGCATCTGTATGTGTTAGGATAGAGAAGGCAGTGTGGCTTGATGAATATTTTTGCTTTATACATTTCACAGTGAAGCAGAGATGGTGACTTAGTTCTCTTGATCTGTAATCTCTCTAGATTTCCTTCATAGACCATGGTGCACCAGGTATGGCAAGCCCCACCACTTAACCGTGTACCAATGTTATTCTATTGACATAACTCAGTAATACTGCTTTATCTATAAATGTAGAATATATATATATTCACCTTATTACAGGAATCCTTGGATAAATATGCTATAGGATAAAAATGACTTTCCTTTTATAGTCCTCATTTCCTTTGACTCATAATAATTTCCAGAGAAGAGACAGGATTTAAAAGATGAGAAAAATTGATCCTTAGTAAATGACAGGATTTGCAGATAGCTCAGAGAAAATCAGTGCCACAATTAAACGAGAATCCTGGGGGACTGAAATCCAATACTCTAAGTATCAAGAAGAGACTTCAAAGGTTATCATCAACTAAACTTTCAATGACATTTTAATAAACATTGTTAATTAATTCTGTGCATTTAAAGTCAGCAAAATGATAAAGCTGGAGACTGTCTCTCTCTCATTTTGTTTATTAGCTTTTAGGGGTCTAGTTGAGAAATGACTTCATTTTATTTATATTACTCCCTAGATGTTGATTTGTAGCGATTGAGTATACCAGACCCAATAGAGAGGCATTTAAAATGCATTATTCTTTGAAAATTTTGCCTGATGGTTATGCATCACTTCAGTATGTAGCAGCATCTTGTGACACATGTCAACCCTATATGACAAGCAGCATGAAAAATAGATTTGAAATCTGGAAAAAATAAATTCAAGAATCAATGACTTCTGCTGGCGGCAGTGAACTGTGTAGTCCTCCACGCTTGGCAATTTCATGTTTTATGCAGAAGAAAAACACTTGGAAAACACACTGGGGAGTCTACACTCAAAGCCATCTGCAATCAATGAAACAAAAGAAATACAAGAATGTGAGAAATAAGATCACCTATTATTTCCCAGGGACTTTTGGAGTTGTATATATCAGTATACCAAAAGGGGGAAACCCCATTTTTCTCCTAGGGATTTTGTAGGTTTATGTAGCTCAAGAATGTATCTGTTTCTGGTAAATCCACTGTAACAAAACATCAAGGAACAAGAATTCTATAGACTGGGCTGGCCCTTGGTAAGATTGAAACAGAACTTGAAATTTGTTTTCCCTCTTTCTTTTACTCCAGGCTCTTGATCTCTTCTCCAGCTATAATGCCAATGCTTGGCTTTTATTCTAGTGTACAGGTGGCAGTAGATTTGTCCTGAAGCACTGACGGGGGAAAGGAAGGCATCTGCTCCCTGATAGCAAGCCCCACCACTTAACCGTGTACCAATGTTATTCTATTGACATGATAGCACCATGGAGTATGATCTCCTTAAGGATGTCTGCTTTAGTATAGTGGATTCCTGCAGATAGAAAAGTCTTCATAACTCCAAAGACTAAAGAAGAGTGGTATGGAATATAGCAGATTATACTGGACTTTGTTTCTACTTCCACCACTTCTAGATTGCACGTCAGTGAGCAGATGCGTTTCGGCTCTTTGAGACTCCGCTTTTTCATGTGTAAAAGTTGGATGAACTTCTTTCAGGGTTAAATGAGGATTAAATGAGATCACTTGTAAAACAAAACAAAAACTTTTGGTATGATACACAACACGTAGTCAACACTCAAAATGTGACTTTACTTTCCATTCTTTAATTAAAAGACGAGGTAATATGTGGCAGTATTAATCATTGGGCACAGGATGAAACCCCAGTTGAATTTTCATTCAAATTCGGTAATGTGGTCAAATTGCTTCCCATTACCAGCATTTTTTCAGCACAGTACCTAGAAAGTAGCAGACCCTCAATAAGTGTCTAAACACTGAATGGATCACTGGGTGGATGACTGGCCTTGTCTCTTTGGAAGTATGCTTCGGGATTAGGAAGGTGCATCTGATACATGTACATGACCATTTCCCAGGTCTCAAAATCCACAGGATGCTACATCACCTTATATTTCAGTATAGACATCCCATAGAAAACCCATCAACCTTGTCTTGTGCAAATATCTTTCCATAATTATGCATGTTAAAAAAAATGCCTGGAAGTCAATTTTTAAAAAAGTAAAAACTCAGAAACATCTTCAGGGGTTGGGGAGAGACTCTAATAATATTTTAAGATACAACTGTTAAGGTAAAAGCTTGTTTCAGTTTTATGCCACAATTTGATATTTATCATAGACTGCTTAGATGATGATTTTTATTTAAAAATTTTCAGTTTTTAAAAATTTCATTTTTGTCCTGTAACCACATTCTAGGTAATAATTTGCCACTCTCACATCTCCCATTCCACTCCCTCACCCCATTGGTTTTGTGCAAATTGAGAAAAATTGATTAATTTTTTTGATATGTAGAACTGTACCCAGACTCTCATTTACTGGGTCATGGTTCTATTTCTGAATCATATTTCCTTAAGTGAGTACTTTCTCTTATGACCTCTCCACTTCGTTTTCAGGAACAATGAAGAGTAGCACCCTAAATAATAGCAACAGCTCATTGGAATGTGTGGAAGATATTTAACGAAACATTTTTGAAAAGGGGAAGAGGGCTTGGGTACTATTCTTTCATGCAAGTCTAATTTACCTAGCTTTGGTGGATGATTGAAGCAACTGAGGAACTTAAAGGATGATTATTAGTGAAGTATTAATAAATTAGTCAGAAATGTGTAGGTAAACAGTTGTGCTAATGGTAATACCATGGTAAAGTTATAGTCACATGATTACTGATATTGCGCTCTTCCACTCAGAATTTTCATATTTATAAAAGCGGGAAATGCTATTGCCTTGCTGTGTAAAGACCCTATAAATACTCTAGCACTCTATTAACAAAGAAGAATGGTCAATTATATCCTCTCTTACCAATTCACTTTTTTAATATAGTCAAACAGAAAAGATGGAATTTATGATAGGCTGCAATGAGCGCCCTAGAAGCTATTAAAATAGAACACAGCGAAAATGAGGATAAAAATATGCACAATATCAACCCCTGAGAATTGGATAGTTAGGGCTAAGAAAAGGATGATGAAAAACTGACTTGAAGATAGGATTTAAAACTCTTTCCTGTCACATACTGACTGGGATGATTGATGATGCTACCGTCACTGACAAGGGGAGTTTGAGAAGATGTGAATCACTTTCGGTGCAGTAGGTTCAGACTCAGATCATCTACAAATGAACTTATGTTGCTGTTTCTTAATTTTATACATTAAAAAATTCAATTCCAGGAATATAAATTATTTGTACCAGCATTGAATTTCAACTTACATTCTGTTAGCAGAGGCATGATAAATGCTTTGTTACATAGTTATATTGATGGTCTGGAAATCCTTAAACCACATACCAGCAGTTTTCAGCATGTCCTAAGAAACATTAGGCTTCTAAAAATCAATCTGTAGTGCTTCTTCAAAATAGTCATTCATTCAGGGAAAACAAACAACTACCTTATGAGGCTGGTGACTTATGCTAACACTATAGCTTTGTTCTCATCATCAATAATAATAATAATAGGTTAACATGAATATATTCTTGACAATTTCCATCTTGCTCTCACATGCATTACAGCCTTTTACTAACCCTCAGGGAATGGGGATAGTCATTGTTTTGCTTTAATCTGCACCCCACTTTCCTAACATGATCTGTCCAGGTGTACGGTCTGGTCTGACGAGATACACAAGGAAGCAAACACAAGCTTGCTTTGCCATTTCCTGCATGAGCAGACAGACCTACAAAAGTCTGGCCTATGTTCATTCCCCAAGAAGCTTAAAACAGTCCTGGAAAGGAATGGCTATCTTGCATTCTTCTTTGTGTCCCTGCTGAAATTGTTAGCTGAACAAATGAATGAGTGAAAGTCATTTAGAAGCAGTGTGACATAATTCAGAAGCAGCCTCCTCCTTCTTGCATTGGCTCCTTGGGCTCTTGCAAATCAGCATCTCCGTGAATCTGTGTTGGAGCACCGTCTTCTCTTCATCTTCTGACACCTAAGGTCATGCAAAAGTTGGAGCAGGAGGTCTATACGCCCTGGGCATGTTAATGACAAAAGACTTCCAGGACTCTGTTTAATCTAAAGAATTATATCTAAGAAAATCAGAATTTGATTTTTAATATTCCCACGTATATCCTTACTCTTAGCCTTTCTGTATTTGCACATTTACCTATTTGCTAAAGATTTATTTGCAGCCCCCAAATCAGTACTCTCAGCACCTTCAAGGCAGACCCGCATGGGGGAGTGGAAATTTGAGTTGCCCATGCTGATGTTCCCTGCTGAGGCATGGTACGTGCACAAGGCTTTGTCCTGCCTTCCTGTTTCAGCTCTCATACCTTTCATAGCCTATTGAGTGTCGTGCCACTTCTTTCAAGTTCTGTATGTTTTATTGGTGCTTTTGCCCTTTCATATGGCTCCCAAGTGCAAGGCTCAAGTGTTGTCTGATGTTCCTAACCGTGAGAAGGTTGTGATGTACCTTATAGAGAGAAAAGAATGTGTATAGGAAACTTCTCTCAGCATGAGTTATAATGGTGTTGACCAGAAGTTGAATGTTAACGAATCGTCAATATATATTATAAAAGGTGCCTTAAAATAGAAACACCTGTAACAAAGGTAAATCTTCATTAGCTGATGGAAATGTGACCAGAGACTTGCAGGAACCTAACCCTGCATTTTCCCTAAGAGCAGTTGTTAAGTATTTGCTCATTCAGTGTTTGTGGCAACTTTATAGAATATATCTACTGCACATAATGACCATCAAATGTAGATTGTACTGTTACCTCTTCTACACAAGAGGAAACAGTAAAATCAGGTAAACGGTGGCTGGCAAGAGATCATATCATAGGCAACAGCACAACTAGGACTTCCAAAATATTGTTCTTTTAACCACAACAGACATCTTTATGTGAGTGTGTGTGTGTGTGTGGGGGGGGGTGTTTTGGGGGGTGGTATTCGGGGGCATAGCATTAAAAGGATTTTTTTTAAGGTGAAGAACAGGAGATACCAAATCCTATAAAAATAATGAACAGGTACCTTAATAACTTAGTATTATTTAGGTAAAGCTGAGTCCATATTTGCTGAAACTTATGCTATTTTGTCAATGAATGTTAATTGCTGTTTGGTACTCAGATATTCCTTAGAAGTCAGATATCCCTTAGATGTGTAGATAGTTAAGGAGTTCAGCCCTGGAAATACTCTCACTGTGGCATTTCCCTTGAGATTCCTTTGGAGATGAGGAATGGGCTGCAAATGCACCCAAGTGTTTTTTTTTTTTTTTTTTAAATCTATAATTCTTTTAGTGAAACTTGTCTCTGTAGACTCATTTTCTTTCACACACAGGATGATGGATAAACGTATCCTTCTATGGGTGGAAGAAGTTTTTTGAGATGAGTGCTTCAAGGTCAGAAGGCTTTAAGAAGACATATTTTCCTGCCAGCTTGCTTGGTAGGGTCAAGCCTTTCCTTGGTGTTAAAAAAACTTAGAAGGCAATTAAGCTATGAACTGTTTGACTCCACTTGGTTTCCTGTAACCACTGGGTCTGCATTATTGGATAATATGCCTCATGGCAGACGGTATATAAAGGCTTCTGGTGGCAATAACTTGAAACGCCTTGTCCCTCCATTCTGTTGTATTCACTTTTATTTTAATAAGGCAATGCTTCTTGGAAAATAAAGAAACACAAGTGGCTAAATGGTGCATTTCAATTTAATTACTTAATTCTATTAAGAATTTGCACTATGGCAAGGCTTAAACTGTCTGAAACATACTCTTACAATAGAAATGCTTTTATCTCTTGGGTGAGAGGCTTCTAGTTGTCCCAGAATGCCAGAATACAAAGAGAAAGATTTCTTACCAAGTATTGGTATGGACTGCAGTGGCTTTAAAACAAATAATCTGATTATAAAACTGGTCCTCATGTTAGCCCTGTGACACATAAGTTATATTATCCTAGATAAGTTACTGAATATCTCTGACCCTCAGTTTCTTTATTTATAAAATGGGGTAACGTTGTCTACCTCATCGAGTAATTGTCAGGAATAAATGAAGAGATACATCAAGTTCTTAGCACAGGGGCTGACACATTATAATTGCTCCATAGATGTTCGTTACTATGTTGCTGCTGATGGTGTTCTCTTCCGGGGGAGTAAATACCAGCAGCCTAGAGAACCAGCAGTTCAGCCCAAGCTCTCTCTTCACCAATGAGAACACTTGGTGTTTACTTGGAGCTTAAGAATCTGAGGAGAAGGAGCCTTTCCTATGCCTGTCATTAAGATATCACAATGGACAACATTATTTTATTTACTAAATTTATAACTTGGTGCCACTCTGGATTGATTTGCCTCAGGGCATGGCTGAAAACGAAAATACTTTTATTTAAAATGCATAGGGCAGAGTGGCAGTAACAATTGGAAGTTGTTACATTCTCAGCTCTGAGGGGCCATTTAAAATGCTTTCTTGCTCTGCCTTGCATATTTGCCAATTGGAGTTTTGTTGAATCCTGATGGTTTGGTCATTTCTCTAGCTAGGGCCACCCAAGGGGAAAATTCTGACTCCCAAGGTGTGTAGGCAGGAAACTTCATTATCTGCTGTGGCCCCAATCATGCAGACACATCAAGAATCCCTTAGGTATGCCTGAAGCAGATACTGGAAACAAGAATGTTCAGTGAGCTCTTCTATGTTTCCAGTGTTTTATGGAATGATTAGAAAGTGAAGGGTTATTTTGCTCAAAGGGTGTAAGTAATGCCATGTGAAACTATCTTTGTAAAACAATCCTGGCCGTGATATTATTATGAAAGGAGGAGTAAAAAATTAAGAACTCCAAGTGTGAGCTCAGATAAGCTGAATTACATGCCCCATTTCTCTGCATGATTGTCACAGTGTATTTCAAAAGTGTATACCGATTTTTCTTGCGAAAGATACCTTTTAGTTTATCCAATCATATCAGAGTTTTCCCTATTTGCTAAATCATTTCCCTTCCACATTTATCCATTTATTTCCCTCATTTCCTTCATTTCTCTGATTTCTTTCCAATTATTTTACCTTACTCAAAGAGTAGCTGTATTAAAATCAATTAGGTGAAGAGCATGGATACTGAGTTTTACGAATCTCCACTGATGGACATGAGAGTTGTGGCTGACACTTGGTTCTCATCCTTATTTTCCTTTCTTTCTCTTGCTTATAAAGCCAATCTAATCTCTTTTCAGCTTGACTTTAAGCTAAAATGGCCTCATAATCTAGTTCTGGTCAATGAAATACAAACAAAATTCTTCTAGAAAGCTTCTGGTAAAGATTCTTGTTTCCTGATAAAAGAGAAGCATCTGATGGTTGCTTCCTGGAACTGCCACTTCCCACCTCTTTCTTCGTTTCTTGAACAAGAATTTGATGCATTATCTACAGCAGCCTTCTTACCACCATGAGGTAACAAGAAGAGTCATTATTGAACACACAACCGTATACGAGCTTGGGCATTTGATGGCACCATTATGTTGCTGAATCACTTCAGAGCTCATCTAACCTCCACATTTCTTACTGAATAAACTATAATTATGGTTTAAGTCCTGGGTAGTTGGGTTTTCTGTTGCTTAGGCCTAGATCATCTCTAATATAAGAACTGAATGCATTAAGTAACACATCTGGAACTTATATTTTTGTGACCTTTTTCATTGTGAGAGCTGCAAGGTAAGGAAAAATAGATTATGTGCTTCTGAGAAGCATGCTATCCCATTGGGCAAAATCTTACACTTCAGCTTTGGTGAGAAACTAGATAAAGTTTAGACTTCAGCTTTGGTGAGAAACTAGATAAAGTAAGTAAAAAACTTAAAGGCTAAGTACAGATTACACTAGAAGTTTGTAAAGAAGTTATATATATGAAGAAGAGGGAGAGTTGGGAGTAAACGTGATGATCTTCCTCTCAGAGAGCTTAGTTCTCCTCTGTGGCGTTCATACTACCGGTGTATATTTATCAGCACCTAGAATGTGCTGATCATTTTAACGTGCTGAATCATTGTAATACTTGCTGTCATGTACACGGCTCACAAGGAACATACCATGATAGAGTATTGTGCCAAAGTGCTGGAGACACGGTGAAGGTGACTGTTCCTGGCTCTAAAATTGACTTGCTATGGCCTCAGACAAGACACTCAATCGCCCTGCCTCAGTTTTCCTCATCTGTAAAGCCAGAATGATCATTCTTGCACAACATGTGCCTTCAGAGGGCTACTGAAAGAATTATTAAAAGAACATGTTGAGTCCTTTGGAGAAAAAAAATGCTTTATAAAAGGAGAAAATTTTAGTTATTTTCCCAGGAATGGAGAAAAGGAGATCTATTTCATGGCCACCTGTGGTCTGTGATGGCATCTCCGAAACAGGACTCTGGGGATGGAGTCAGTTATGGGCCTGCTCTTCAATCAGGGTTTCCTCTGTCATACAGGAAGGTGGAGTGCCTTGCTCCTGACACCACACTGAGGGGACAGGCAAGGCAGAGTTGCCACCTTAGGCTTTTCCATGAATATGTGGAAAAGAGAATGTGATAAGGAGTTGCCGTTCATGAAAGAAGAGATGCCCTGGCTATTCAATATGAATGCATCCATCTCCTTCAAAATTGATAAGTACCTAATTGAACAAAGCTTTGTAATAGGATTTTACCAGATGAACTATGTTGCACCACCCAGGGGCTTATGGTTTGGGCTTTTGTTAATTATTTCCTAAAATAAGATTCTACTGATGTCCCAGTATCTCTTTGTTCCTCACTATCATTACCTTCACATTGCTACTAGGTTCATCTTTTTAAAGCAATTAAAAAAATCATATTATTTCCTCATTCAGACACTTTTAGTGTTTAACCGTTGCTTTTACAATCTCAGGACTAAATTTTACCAAAGCATTTGAGATCCTCTGCAATGTGACCTACAGAAATTTTCCTCTGCCTGAATTGTTGTCCTTTCTTTTACACCTACTCTTCCCCCAGCCCACCCCATTTTTTCCAATTTAACGAAAGCCTTAGCATACACAAAGGCTTATGCTAAATGCCACCTCAGAGAAACCATTTCTGGTCCCCTTAGTATATGGAATTTCCATAGTATTTTATTTTTCTCACGTGGCACTTGTGCCGTTTCTCCTTCTGTTGTAGCCATTTGGATATCATTTTCTCTTACCCTCCTGAAAGGACCGCACTGGCCCGGAGGGAAGAGGTTGTGTCCTGGTGATCTGTCCAGCACCTCACATGTGCTGTGTCCGTCAACATAGCTACTCAAGAAAATAAGCGTTAGGTGAAATTATACTCCAAAGCCACTAATGTGCACAATATTATGATAAGCAGAAGTGAAATATTGAACTAAAACAGGAATGAACAATAAAGTATTTGCATTCTGATCAGTTTTTGAGTGGCTTTGGGTGAGCCTGTGACATTGAATGTATGTGGACATGTGGACATAGTTTCACTCTTAAGTCCACACCCCATACTCCACTCTCCCCCACCTCATGGCTCTACCAAAGCCACAGAGTTAAGACCTGAAAGCTGTTCACAACTGAGTAGACAATAAAGTCGTTGATCAACATTGTGCGGGGTGGGTAGAGAGGCAGTCACCTAGAAAACATTGCTCTAAGTAAGTAGAATAGCCTAGATTTTTATGATATGACTATAAAGTTCATGGCATTTTGGCAAGTGAAAAATTCTTAATAAATGAGTTAAAATAATTATTCAAAATCAAGTAGTAATAACCCCTACCCACCATTGAATTTTTCCAGCGTGCTCCCCCTTTTTCAAAGTAGGCTCCACAGTGGAGTCCAATGTAGGGCTTGAACTCATGACCCTGAGATCAAGACTTGAGCTGAAATCAAGAGTCAGGTGCTTAACTGGCTGAGCCACCCAGACACCCCAAAGTGGGGCCTCTATTTTGAGTGAATTTCATATGTTATAGTTCTTACTCATCCCCACATCCCAGTGAAGTAGGCATTATTGCTCTTCATCTTACAGAAAGGAGAACTGAGGTTAGGAAACTTGCCCATGGTCACCCAGCTGGTAAGTACTAGAGCCATGATTCCCACCTAGGTCAGTCTCCAAACTACACGTCTTCCTATTTTAACTTATTTTCCCAAACAATCTTCCCTTCAAGTTCCCTTCAAGTTCTTTTCAGGTTCTTTTCAAGTTTTCCATGGTTTGAGAGTTTGCACATTAGAAATATGAGAGGCACGCTCATGCATCTGCCTGGTCAGGTCGAGAGAACGAGTCCTAGTTCAGGATGAGACTCCTATTCTCTAGGCACCAGGGGCAGATCAACGTATCTGTCCGTTGTATATTGAAGCTCCATCGCTTTCTTTTTGCCAGCCCACATCTTGCAGGTGTCCAACATAAACACTAACAATTTAGGAAGATAAGGCTGGAGTTCACAGCTTCAATTCAGGCAGGAGGAGATCATTTGCAGTTCTTTGTTGGGCAGGTGTGTATGGTAGATGACTAAGGAGGAGGAGGGAGAGTTCACAGTCACTGTCAGCATGACGAATTTTAAAATATGACCTCACCAGTCCGTTTTAGGGATGCAAAACATGTTCAAGGACTTATCTGTAAAGTCTGGAAGTAGGATCCTTGTAAAGAAACAAAAGCGAGTTTTTAGAAAGTGACTGGAAAATTAAAAATACTAAAAAAAAAAATTAATCCACCTCAGCCAGGATGACATCATGATGTAATCACTGAAATCCGTTTGTTCTATAGAATCAGAACAAACCCCTCAAATTGACTTCTAGTTGCCTTTTTAAGAGATAAATTGGGGCTGGGAGCTGCTATGCTGATATTCAGCCAGATAAGAAGTGTGTTTTCTTCATGACAGACTCCCTGAAATGGGGTTTGTGAAAATGAATGCCCTGCATTCACAAGAACAGCAGTGCTGCTTGGTCCTGCTGGCAATAAATCCAGCAATTCGATTGTGACTAGGATGTTTATCATCTCTCCACTTCCGTACGCTGCGATGCAAAGAGGGGGGTGGGGAGGGGAGGGGAGACGGCTGTAGTTCAGCTTGTGGGCTGCTGGTGTCATCCCATTACCGCAGAACCGAGGTGGCGCGTTGTGTTTCTATTCAAGCATTTAATACATTAGTCTGTAATTTTTGTCTTGGAGGTAATGAGCCCTGACAGCTTTGGCTGGTGCACGATAACAATCCCACGTTGGTATCTTTGAAATTCTTCATTGCCAAATTCATAAAGGAAGAAATGACTTTTGCAAAATGACAGTAAACATGCTTCATTTTATAAGACATTGTGGTTAACAACCTGAAACAATGAAGTGTTTTTTGAGCTATAGCTAAACTAATTTGGGCTATATTAAAAGTGCTGATGTGAATGCGAAGCCACTGTTTTATTTTTGTTTGTCTTGTTTATTTTTGTTGGCTTGTTGGGAAGGGAGAGTGATCTCAGGAAAACACATATGGTCTGATTTTCAGAGATTGATAATAGTGATGATAATAATAATCTCACCCAATATTTTCCCTCTGTAGAGCCTCATCTTGAAAAATAGAAAGACATCAAGCGGGATGGTTCTTAGAAAGGCTGAGATTGCTGCAAAGTCGCTTGAGCGCACAGATCAGCTGCCGCGGGAGGCAGGAGACATGACCCGCTGCTGAGCACCTCTCTGGCCGTGAGTATCACAGCTTTTCAGTGACGATGAAGTGCAAAGGGGGCTTTAATACAACCGGGAAACCTTTGGAAACAGTTATTTTTAACACCATGCCAACAATTAACTGGTTCGTAAGCATAATTAATGGAAGAAACCCACCGCAGGAGTCATTTTGTAGCTGAAATGAGCTGACAGTCCAAGGTGGCCTGGGAATTGCTGGCATTTGAAGTGTGGACTGTTGCCAATTTCAATAAGTACACTTGCTAGGTAAACTCCCTTGGAGTACTCTGGCACCCTGGCTACTCAGGCATGAAAGAGAGGCGCCCACTGTTCAGACACAAAGTTTCTCTTTGAAAGCTGCTCAATCCCGAACGCAAACTTCTAAAAAAGAACACCAGAGTCAAAATAATGAATATAGGCAAATCTAAGAGGAATATTACCAGTTACAGTAATAAAATTGTTTCCTCCATTTAGAATAAAGCCAGGGTATAAAGTGTGAGAAATTTGGGGATGAGGAGCAAAGATGAATTGCTTTGAGTGTCTGTATCTTTGGTTAAAAAAAAAAAAGTGATCCATTGTGTTTTATTTTATAGTAATTATATAAATTAATCCTTGCTGATAGTTAGTGTTAAGGGAGGAGAATGAGTAACTTTAAAATTTCAAGTTGACTTGGACAGTGGTTAAAAAACATGAGTTATAGGGTTGTAACTGCTTTTTAGAAGATACTTAATCACATCCCTGGAAGTTTATAGGCTAGGTTGTTTTTAGCATATAACAGAGATCTTCTGAAAGAAAATAAGGGAGTCATGTAGGCAAAAGATCATGTCGCAAGTTGGTAACATTTTTCTAATAAGAGATATATTTTTAAAAATGGCTTTCTACTTATTCAGGTTTCTCTTTACTGCAGACAATACATGACTATTGAGCAATGTGTTAGAGAGCATCTGATGTGTCAGACCAGGAAATGTCCTCAGGTGTTTCTAGGAAACATAAAAATATTCACATCAAAAGAATAAAAAGTTTATGCTCAAAAATGATTATTACATGTAATAGCTGGCCAAACATTTTGAGAGTGTGCTCTGTCCAAATTCTAAGTCTTCAAGAATCCATATTCAAAGCCATCCTATCACACACTCTGAGATTTTAGGCAAACTTTTACTTTGGCTTTATTGTCCTTGTGTTAAGTAAGGACAAGTGTTCTTAAGTAACCTCCTTCCACACCATAACATTCACTTTAGCATAAAGAGTTCACCTTGCACAAATATATAACTTTACTTAAAAGTTGAATGCATAGTTGAGTTTATTTTATGTAATCATATTTGAAAACTACTTGAAAGCAGATGTTAGGCCCTAATCTCACTCTCCTGAGACACTGCTGGGACTCAAAATGCTATGGACCTCTTCCAGTAGTCTCTAGGCAGGATCCCAAGACTGCCAAGAAATATAATAGGAGACATATAGTCAGAATTGCAGAAAGCTGGGGATAGGTTTTCAAGTTGATGTAGTCTAAGGAAGACCAGTATCGTGCCTCATCAACACAAAGACACAGAGAAAGCCACTTTAGCATATACTAATAAAAACCTATAAAGTTGGATTAAAAAGACTGACACATGATTTCTTATCTTTTAGTTATTATTTTATTTTAGGGACCTATTTTATGAATGACATTGGCATGCTAATAGAGAACAGTTATTAATGTGCTAAGGGGACTGATAATTGGCTTGAGGCTCGAGGAATCTCAAGATGTTCAGCCTGATGAAGAGAAGTCTTAATAATAGCTATTTTTTACTAAATTGTTATATCTGTATTTATTTATTTTCTTCTGATAGGAAATAAGAGGTTTCTGGCTCAGAGATAGGCTTTTAATTACTCACAAACATTTTAATCAGTTCCCTACCTCCCAAACCCCCATGGACTGACATAATGAGGAAAGATGTCATCTGCATATACAGTGGGGACAGGAACTCCAAAATTAGGAATCTTGGAGCTTATTTAGGGGGTGATGGCATAGCTGTTACGCCTCACCTCTGGGAGGATAGAGAGAGAGAGACAGAGACAGAGGAAGGAGGGAGGAGGATGAGACAGAGCTTCGCTCTATAACGTAAACAATATAAATCATCTCTGGGAAGGAAAGCTGCTGATCCCCGGGTCTATTATCTTTTGAACCATAAATAGCTCCGGGGAGATACCTCTGTCATTAACTTTCAAGACTTGTTTGCCATTCATTCATCTTTTAACCAAAGTTGCTAGTAATATTTGCTCAATAAGCTCTGACTATGCCAAAACATGAACATATTCATCTAGTGTTGCTTCCTTGACATGTTTAAGAGTCTGAAAAATATTAATAGAAGGGAAGTAGATTTGTTTTGTATGGATTCAAATAATAGAAATGGGAAAAGTGAACAGAAGTCCTAGGGAAACATATTTCCATTCAATTTAGAAACTAAGATCCATTCAACAATAGAACTGATTTCCTCATAAGTTTGTAGATTCTTTATCCCTGGAGATACACAAATATACTATTTATTGGAGAAGCAATTTTTGCAATGGGCAAATGGACTAGGGAATCTCCAGGGTTCATTCCATTACTAAGATTCAATGATTGATGTATTTCAGAATGGAGGCATTTTAGTTGCTGCAAGACTCCCCCCCCCAAAACTAAGATTCTATGCCATATGAAGTAAGAAATGAGGTTGTGTTTTTTGGCTCTGGTTCTAAAGAATCATGGTATGGTGTTCTGTGGGCTGCTTCACTCTCAGCACTTGGATGTTTCTAGCAAAATTCACATTTGGATGTTTCTAGCAAAATGGGAACAATGTAAATGAAGAAGGAAGAATTGTCCACATGCAGATCTGGCAAATCTGAATTTGACTGAGATAATTGTATGGGGCAGATAAGTTAGCATTCTGTACCTACCTCTTACACCAGGTAGTAAGCTCGTAAGGACAGGGAAGTGTCTTTTATTCTCTGTGATATCTTTAGAATACTGCACGGGGTCCCAAACAAAATAGCCACTGAACAAATAACTTTGTAAAAATAAATTAATAGATGGATGGATAGATGATAGATGTTAAATTTTCTGGAACTTCTTTCAGTCTTTTTTTTTTCCCCCCAAAGTCTTTAAGTCGAGTTTAAAGCCCTTAGAAAACTCCAGGGAGAAAAGCTATACTGTCTATTAGCAAGAAAGGCATTAGGATATGTGTACTTATGTCTCCAGTTAGATGAAGAAGAATGAGATTTTAAAGACTCTAGTTTGTGGTCAAAGGGATCTGTGTCTTTACCTGCATACTTTGAATACTTTTTTTTAAATAATAAGGTTTTCATTACTCTTAAATTAAAAAAAAAATATTTATGGGCTCAGAGGAGATCAGCAAGAGAGAACTGTCATAGGAAATTGGTAATTGATGATGGCTGGTTTGCCAAGTAGAACAAGTGGCTGATGAGTGAAGGGCTCTCCTTCCAGATTACTAAGCTCCCTGGAGGTACAGGGGTTTCAGCAAAAGTTTTAGTTCTTAGGCATGTTGGAAAGGTCTCTTGTTTCAGGAGAGAAAATAGTCTAAGGTTCTTCTGAAATGTAAGACAATATAACTTTAAAGGTCATACAGTATAAATAAAATTAATAAAATTCTGGTCTTAAATTAGAATACTGATGATCATAATTTTCTGAACTTTAACTGAGATACCGAATTGGTCAGGGAGAAGTATACTTATGGCAAAAACGGGACAAAATTTAAAATCCTATTGATCCAGAAATTAGAAAACATGCTTATTACATTTGGCATGGTTTAGAATTGAAATAGTGAGGTTGTATTTTGCAAAAACCTGGACAATGACTCAAGGAATCAGTTTATTTAAATTTTTTCTTCCAGTTTTATTGAGATACACCTGGCATATAATGTTGTATTGGTTTAAGGTGTACAACATGTTGATTTCATGTATGTATGTATTGTGGAATAGTTCCCATAATAAATTTAGTTAACATCCATCACTTCACATAGTTATCTTTTTTCTTATGATAAGAACATTTAGGTTGCACTTATTAACAACTTTCATATATAAAATACAGTGTTGTTAACTGTAGTGACCATGCTGTACATTACATTCCCAGAACTTATTATATCTGGAAGTTTGTGCCTTTTGGCTACCTTCACCCATTTCCCCTACCCCCAACCCTCACCTTTGGTAATTACCAATCTGTGCTGTTTCAATGAATTGTGTGGTTTTTTGTTTGTTTTTTCAGATTTCACATAAAAGTGAGATCATGTAATATTTGTCCTTCCCTATCTGACTTATTTCACTTAGCATAATGCCTTCAAGGCCTATCTGTGTTGTTGCAAATGACAGCATTTCCTCCTTTTTTTCATGGCCACATAATATGCCATTATGTGTGTGTGTGTGTGTGTGTGTGTGTGTGTGTATCCATTCATCCTTTGATGGACACTTAGGTTTCCATACCTTAGTTTTTGTAAACAATGCTGCAATGAATATGGGGATGCAGATATCGCTTTGAGATTGTGACTTTGTTTCCTTCAGATATGTACCCAAAGGTTGGATTGGTGGATCATATGGTAGTTCTAATTTTGATTTTTTGAGGAGCTTTGATACTGTTTTCTATAGTGGTGGAATCCATTTACATTCCCACCAGTAGTGCACAAGGGTTCCCTTTTCAACATATCCTTGCCAATGCTTGTTATTTCTTTTTGATAAGTGCCATATGAACAGGTATGATGTGATATTTCATTGTAGTTTTGTTTGCACTTCCTTGATGATTAGTGATGTTGAGCATCTTGTCATGTACCATTGGCCATCTGTATGTATTCTTTGGAAAAATATCTATTCAGATCCTCTGACCAGTTTTTAATCAGATTTTTGTTGTTGTTTTTGCTATTGAGTTGTGTGAATTCTTTATATATTTTGACTATTAGCTCCTTATCATATATATGGTTTGCACACAATTTCCCCCATTCCGTAGGTTACCTTTTCATTTTGTTGGTGGTTCCTTTTACTTTGCAGAGCTTTTTAGCTTGATTTAGTCCCACTTGTTTATTTTTTCTTTTGTTGCCTTTGCTTTTGTTATCAAGCCCCCCCCAAATCAATTTGGATACCTTTTATTTCTTTTTCTTGGCTAATTGCTCTGGGTAGGACTTACAGGACTATGTTAATTTAAAGTGGCAAAAGTGATCATTCTTTTCTTGTTCCTGATCCTGCATTGAGTATGATGTTAGCTGTGGGTTTGTCATATATGGACTTTACTTTTGAAGGATATTCCCTCTGTACCCAGTTTGTTAAGAGTTTTTATCATGAATGGGTGTTGAATTTTGTCAGATGATTTTTATGCATCTATAGAGATGATCATATTATTTTTATTCCTCATTTTGTTGATGTGGTATATCACAATTAGTTTGTGGATGTTCAACTGGCCTTGCATCCCTGGAATAAATCCTACTCAATCGTGGTGTGTGATCCTTTTAATGTACTGTGGAATTCAGTACTAATATTTTGTAGAGGACTTTTGCGTCTACCTTCTTCTTGGAAATTTGCCTCATGGAATTAAATTTAAGGAATAGTGTGGTTGGTTTTATTTTCAAACCTCATTTTCCCCCATTATCATCCTTTTCCCTCTCTTCTCCCACTCTCCCTTGTTTTCTTTTTCCCTTCTTTCCTTCTGTTTTCATTCATATCTGACACATATTCCTACATGTGTCACACACCATAGTTGGTACTGGGGACGAGTGGTGAAATGCTGAACATGGTTTATTTAATCATGAAACATACAGTCTACTAGAGAAGTTATACTCTAAAACAAATGATGAGTGTTTTTGAAGGGTGTTAAGGGTGTATGTAGGATGAAATAGTTTGCCAAAGGGTGATGTGCTTATGCTTCCACAGTCATTTTCTCTTGGATTCCATTAATTCTATTAATAGGCATTTTGAGCACAAATTATAAACTTGTCACTATTCTAGGCACTGATGATCTACCTCTTTTCCTGCTGTTTGGTATACCCTCTCTCATTCTTTTTTTTTAAATTTAAATTCAACTTACCAACATATAGTATATCATCAGTTTCAGATGTAGAGTTTAGTAATTCATCAGTTGCATATAACACCCAGGGCTCGTTAGATCATGTGTCCTCCTTAATGCCCTTAAAGATCACCCAATTACCCCATTCCCCTCACCTACCTCCCCTCCAGCAACCCTCAGTTTCTTTCCCATAGTTGAGTCTCTCATGGTTTGTCTCCCTCTCTGATTTCTTCCCATTCCATCTTTCCTCCCTTCCCTTCTGCATTTTTTCCTACATTCCTCATATGAGTGAAGCCATATGATAATTGTCTTCCTTTGATTAACTTATTTCACTCAGCATAATAATCTCCATTCCATCCACGTCGATGTAAGTGGGAAGATTTCATCCTTTCTGATGGCTGAGTAATATTCCATTATATATATATATATACCACATCTTCTTTATCCATTCATCTATCAATGGACCTCTCAGCTCTTTCCGTAGTTTGGTTATTGTGGACATTGCTGCTATAAACATTGGGGTGCAGGTGTCCCTTCCTTCCTTCCTTCTTCCCATCCTTCCTTTTTCTTGTCTATCTTTTTTTCCCCTTTTCTTTTCTTGAGTATAATCTTACTCTCCCATGCCCAGATATAGTAGGAAGCAGAAGTGGTGTTAATACTTTTATCTACTTATTTTTTAATTTACTTGTTCAACAGACATCTATTCAGTAAACATTTATCGAACAAATATCTAATGAGTGTGTTGTCTTTGTCAGACACTGAATTAGGTTCTGCTTTTGATGTTCTCCTTGCTCTTGTCACTTTTATACCCTTTGGCTCTCAGGTATATGCTACCTGGTTGTTAACCCAGTGCTCCTCTGGTTGCTGTTTTCTTCTGAACTCACAGGTAATCTATCTTCTTCTTTGAGGGCTTTGACTCTAACATGAATCTTCTTTTTTTTTTTTAAGATTTTATTTATTTATTTGAGAGAGAGAATGAGAGAGAGCACGAGAGGGAAGAGGGTCAGAGGGAGAAGCAGACCCCCTGCTGAGCAGGGAGCCCGATGCGGGACTCGATCCCTGGACTCCAGGATCATGACCTGAGCCGAAGGCAGTCGCTTAACCAACTGAGCCACCCAGGCGCCCCTGAATCTTCTTTTTTATCATATCCTCTGACATCTTATAATGGCAGCATCCATATGGATAAATTCATGCTCTCCAAAAAGTATTGAAGAACTTATTCTTTAATTATTTCTCTCTGCAAATAAATATCTCTCAATTTATGTCTTCGACATAGAGCAAAATTAACTGGGTATAATATTGACTGGTAGTTGGTGTTCAACAGATAATTTTCAAAATTTTTATTGGTATTTAATTATAAATATTGTATTTTTCTACTTAACAATACATTATCCTAACTTTTAGCTTTTAATTTTTTTAGGTAACTAGAAAAATATGATGCTTAAATCTATTTATAGTATCTGTGACTTTCTCAAGATGATTAACAAATGATTCAAGTAAAAATATGTATTAGGTTTATGAACATTTTAAGGGGCAGTCTTAATACTTTATTATGATCAATAAAGAAAATAAAACTTGATTAACAACAGTATATTTAGCCATAAAACTCTCAACTGGTTAGTTGCAAAGTTGCAAGTAATAGTTCATTCAAATCCTTAATGGGATGTAGTACTAAATTGATCTTAACTGTAATTTATTACTTTGAATAAGATTTTGAAGACTCATATTTGAAATAACATACTGGAAAATTTTAGTGACTATGTAAAAATTTGATTATATGATATAACATTCAACTAATTAACTAAAGAGAGATGAAGTTTCTTTTATTAGAGAAGTAGTCCTTTTTGAAAGTAATGAAATTGAGCATATAGTTACATTAATTTCATACCATATTTGCTTGAAATGTAAACTCAGCATATTTCTAGTTACAGAAATGTTTAAGGTACCTGATGTTAACAGGTTTAAATTTGATGTTACCACTTCGATAGATATGAAATTCTGGCTATACAATAAGTTGATGATATCTGATTATTTGCTTGCACTGGACAAAAAGTGGATATATTGCTCTCAGGTAAAAGTGCAAACATCCTTTTTGTATGAAATAGGTTAAAATAATGTAATTCACTTATAAATTTTATTTATAAGGACGATCTGTAAATTGTTGGATTTATAAGAAAAGATGCATTGAAGAGAAATCATATAATACTTCTTGGGAATAACATTAGCTACTTTTGCTCCTTGAGATAAAAATGCAACTGCAGAGTCAGGTTAGACCTAAATTTGAGATTACTTGTTAGAGTAAGTTTTGGCTTAAGACCTTTGTACAAATACGCTGAGAGTATTTCAGAAATGTTTTTATGCCATGGTATTTTAATTTGTTTGGCTTTTATCAATATAGTTTAAGTTGGTTCAAAAAAGAGATTTCTAAGATTTTAGAAAAAATTACATTGTAAACATCTTAATTCCAAACCTTGGAATAAACTTGAGTTGGTCATGTTGTATGATCCTTATTAGGTATTGCTGAGTTATATTTAATAATATCTTGTTTAGGAGTTTTACAAATGTGTTTTTGAGAGACTAGTTTGTAATTCTAGTTTCTTTGGTCCTCATCCGCTTCTGTTTTCGGAATTGTGCTAGCTCCTTCCAAAATGTTGGGGCAATTTTCTTCCTTTTTTTTTTTTCCCCTCCCTCTATTATATAAAAGGGTTTATGTTTGATGGTTAGGAAGAGTTCATGGATAAGGGTATGTGGGCCTGGGGTTATATTTTTGGCAAGGTTTTAAATAATGGATTCAACTAGATAGTTATGTATTTTGGTTTTCTGTTTTATCTTTGGTCTGTTTTACTGAACTGTATTTTTATTTTATTTATTTATTTTTTACTAAGTTGTATTTTTTACTATTTTTTTTACTAAGTTGTATTTTTAAAGGAATTTGTCTATTTCATCCAAATTTTCAAATTTATTGGTATAAAATTAATATCTGTTTACTTCCCTTTTGATGTCTATAGTTCCCTTTGTCTTCCTTAAGTTGGTAATTTGTGTTTTCATTTTGTTTTTCTTGCTTAATTTTACTAGTAGTTTGTAAAGTTTATTAATCTTTTTAAAGAGGCACATATGGTTTTAAATTTTTTTTATTCTACATTCATTACCTATTAGTGATTTCATTGATTTCTGCTTTTTTATGTATTTCATTTCTTTTGTTTTTTAAGTTTTGATTTGCTGTCGTATTCCAGCTTCTTGAAATGGAAGCTTAGATCTTTGATTTTTAGCTTTTCCTCTTTTTTTATATATGCACCTAAGTCCATAATTTTTTCTATCAGCACTGCCTTGATGGCAGTTCACAATTCTCAATATGTTTTGTATTCATTGTCCTTTGAGTTAAAAATACTTGAAAATTTGTTTCCATTTTCCACTTGAAAATAATCTTAGTTTTGCTTCCTATCTTTCTTTCTTCATGTATTTGACAAAGTGTTAAAAAAGCATTGTTTGTTAGATATATTTTTCTTGCTTGAACAAAGTTTATTATTACAAAAATCTATTATTTTCTAGAGGAGATGTCAGTGAAAAATTTTATTGCTAGGCATCAAAAAAATGTCAAGCAGTATATATTGCAGAATACCAATTATTGACGTTTTTGACTTGTCAGTAAAATTTTACTGACATCGGGAAGTTTTATTTGTTTTGTTTTGCTCTGTATTGTTTTGGAAAACACTTCCACTGAATTTTATAAGGCATTCATGGTATTAATACAACTATATCTTTCTACTATGAATATTCAGGGTTTTTTTTAACTTAAGATTTTTTAATGTATGTGCATATATTGTATTAGTCTGCTAGGGCCGCCATAACAAAATACAACAGACTGGATGGTTTAAACAATAGCGATTTATTTTCTTACGATACTGGAGGGTGGAAGTCTAGTATCAAGGTGCTGGCAGGGTTGGTTTCTTGTGGGCTCTTTTTTTCTGGCTTGTAGAGGGCCACCTTTTCACTGTGTCCTCAACATGGCCTTTCTTCTGTGTGTGCATTCTCCTGGTATCTCTTTCTCCTTTTAGAAGGACACTAGTCCTATTGATTAGGGCCCCAACCTAATGACCTCATTTAACCTTAATTATCTTCTTAAAGGTCCTATCTCCAAAAATAGTCACATTGGGAGGTAGGACTTCAACATATTATTTTTTGGGGGGGACACAATTCAGTCCATAACATATGTATCCTTATATATTTTTTAGCATTACTATTTCCTTACTGTAGCAACATTGCCCTATATGTAGTATTGCATTATAATAAGGTTAAAATACGTACATTATCTACCTACTTTTTATTAGTTTGAGAAGACAGCTAATATAAAAGCATAAGAATTATTCAAAGGAATTTGATCCTTTTTTTTTTTTTACTGTAATCTTAATAAAAGTATTTTAGGGATGCCTGGGTGGCTCAGTCGGTTAAGCAGCTGCCTTCGGCTCAGGTCATGATCCCAGGATCCTGGGATCGAGTCCCACATTGGGCTCCTTGCTCGGCAGGGAGTCTGCTTCTCCCTCTGCCTGCCTCTCCCCCTGCTTGTGTTCTGTTTCTCTCTCTGACAAATAAATAAATAAAATCTTTAAAAAAATAAATAAAAATAAAAGTATTTTAAAAATTCTGTTAGAAACATTGATTTAGATTTCCCTTTTTGGGTGTACAGCAGAAGAGATGTACAAAATGATATATTTTAAAGACATTTTAAATGTATTTTGGGAGAGCATACAAATAAGTAATTTTGAATTCAGAAAAATACTGATTACTGAAAGTACTGAATCTAATGTATACCTGAGGATCTCTGTTTATCATTGAGGGCTGTTTTCCAATTCTGATGGATTTAGAGACACTCTTTCACCTTGCATAAATCAGGATCCTCTGAGATGATAAGCAAGTGGTGAATTAGAGATAGTTGCCTTGCAGGGAGTATGGAGGGAATTGTGTCTGTATTATTCTTGGCTTAGGGTACAGTAAGAAAAGAAAATGTCATTCCAGATCATTTGTAACCTAAGGTAAGGATTCATACCTTGTGAATTGAGTTGAAAATTTAGTTGCAATTGATCTCAGATGTGACCCCAGAAGCATGGAAGAATCAAACGCAAACATATAAAAATTGACAAGAATTTTAAGAAAAGAATCAAATAAAACTTCAGTATTAGAAAATAGTATACATAATAATTGAACTTAGAAAATAAATGGATCAGGGGTGCCTGCGTGGCTCAGTCATTAAGCGTCTGCCTTTGGCTCAGGTCATGATCACAGGGTCCTGGGATTGAGCCCCACATCCGGCTCCCTGCTCCGCGGGAAGCGTGCTTCTCCCTCTCCCACTCTCCCTGCTTGTATTCCCTCTCTCGCTGTGTCTCTCTCTATCAAATAAATAAATAAATAAATAAATAAATAAATAAATAAATAAATAAATAAAATCTTAAAAAAAAAAAAGAAACGGATCATTAAAATTCAGGATGGCACTGATGAAGAGACTATTAGTGGTTTGAAAACTAATATGAAGAAAATATTCACAGGTAAGAACAGTAAAAAAAAAAAAAAAAAAAAAAAAAAAATGTTAGATATGTGAAGGACAGATTGAGAAGATCTAAAATACATCTCTTAAATGTCCCAGAAAGGGAGAATAGAGGATATACAATATTTAAAAGGGGGGAAAAATCAATGTACATTTTCCAGAACTGATGAAAAACACCAATCAAAAAGCTTAACAGATTTCAGAACAACAAATCAAAGAGGATGTCTAAATGTAATCAGAGAAAAAAGAGATTAGTTAGGAAGGAACAATTAATTAGCCTGCTAACTGATTTCTCAGTAGTAATAATGGAAGGCAGAAAACAATGGAAAGGCATTATCAATGTGCTAAAAAAGTAACTATCAGTTTACTATTATACACTTAGTAAAATTATCTTTCAAGAATGAAGATACTATAAAGATATACTTAAATGATAACTGAATGTATTTACAACCAATAGACCCCCATTAAGATATTTCTCAAGAATGTATTCCAGAGGAAAGAAAATCATAATATAGTTTATTCTTATTATTTGTTGCAGTTATATTCTATTAAGTTGCTGTGAACACTGAATTAGCAAATACAGAATTACTTCTTTTAGTGGAAATAGAGTCATGATTCTGTATCTGGTCATAACATTTTTACCAGCCAATCAATATATGTTTTATGACTGTTTTATGAGTGTTTATATTTAAAGATGTCTTATTTAATATGTATTTTTGATTCATTAACATTGATCTCCTGGCCAACAGCACTATAACGCATGCCTCAGCAAAGCTTATCTAGCATACGTACTTTCTTTGGAAGGGACACCACAGCTTCATTGTAGTTAGGCACACCAGGCAGAACCTCAGGACTATGCTTGGGGTTACTAAAACAGTGAAATCACCAACAAAAATGAGAAAACACAGCACTAAATAGACCACAAAAAGGATATTTGTTTATAGAATGAGAACTGAAAGAAGTGCCACCTTGTTCAACTTCAGCTGGGAGTGCATGCATTAAATGACTCAAGTTTTTTTTTGCTGTTGTGAGCTGGTGTGTGTGTGCAAATGACTACAAAAGTGCCACAATGGCTAATTTTGGGGTTACACATTTTAGTAAGTAGGTAAATTCACAAATATAGAGTCTACAAATAGGAGGATTGACTATATAAAGAATACTTGAGCAGGAAGACATGGTCAACATTTAGATTAAGCAAAAAGTGAGTATGTATGACATTAATATTGTCTAATTTGAAGACATATAAGCAAGACAAACTAAATTATTGTTAATTTGTGGTATATAAAGGAAATAATTGCAGTTTAAGCACTGTGGTGTCCTTGTTATCAATAAATTGATTAACCATAGATTTTGTCAAGTATACATTTGAAAATTTCTTTGGAAATAGAGTATTACCTCCTTTCTGCTAGAAAAAAAATGGAATGAGAGTTAAGTTTGAAATAAAGAAAAAATCAGAAATAGTAGATCAACAAGGTGCAAAATAAGATGATAGAAAGGAATTCAAATATATTAATAATCAAAATAAATTTAAACAAAGTACAGCTTCCAGTTAAAAGACTGTCAGATCTACATATATTTATAATAGTTCAATTAATTTCCATTTATAGTGATTCAGTAAGGTTGAAAGTAATGTAAAAAGATGAACTAGAAAAATATGAATTGGATGAATATTGCTATAGGTATACTAATGCCAGATAACATTAGTTTGAAATCAAAAAACATTGCTAATCATAAGTCTGTCTATATTAATTAAAAAGTCAAGTCACCAAGAGACATAGAAGTTTTAAACTGTATGCAACTGATAAAGTAGTTTCAAGATACACAAAGCAAAATAATCGGAAGTGAAAGGACAAACCAGTGTTATGGGAGAGATTAGCTCACCTTTTTAGTGGTTACTAGATCAGTGAATAAAATGTCAATAAAGATGTAGATGATTTGAGCAAACTGATTAAATAACTAGATCTAATGGATGTGAATAGAATCATACAACCAACATTTAAAAAATAAAGATTCTTTTCAAGCACACATAGATCATGCAAAAATGTTGATCATGCGGTAAGTCATAAAGCAAATCTGGGTTTCTATCAAATATTTGCTATTATCCATGTCAAGTCAACTTACCAAAAAGAAATTAAGTTAGCTTCAAAGATGAAACAAAGTATAAAATGACACTTATTAGGATATCAAAAAACATACCTCTAAATAATTTTGTCAAAATGAAATTATAATGGGAAATAGAAATATTTACAATGAAATGATAATGGAAATACTATATAACAAAATTATAGGCCACAGCTAAAACATTCTTTCAATCAGAATTAGATTTTTTTTCTGTAAGGCCCAGGAAATAAATATTTTGGGGTGTGTGAACAACATATGTTCTCTGTCACGTATTCTTTTTTATTTTGTACTTACAACCCTTTAAAAAATATAAAAACCATTTTTACCCTTGGGGGCATACAACATGCTTGGAGTTGGCCTATAGCCAGAGTGTGCCAGTCTCTGATTTAGAGGGTTATATATATGGTCTTCATTTTTCTAGTTGAAAGAGAGAATGACTAGAAATTAATGAGCTCAACATTCAACTTGAAAATTAATGAAAGACAAAATCAAAGAAGATAGAATGAAATAACACAGGTAAGAGTAAATTAAATTAAAAATACACTCAATAAAAGGGTTGGTATATCCAGAAGATGGTCCTTTGAAGTGATGAATAAAATTGAATTAGTGTTTAACTATTTAATTTGGTCAAAGTGACAAAGTAAAATATAACATATAATCTTTTTATCAGATGGAAACATATACTGATGTTTGTTTAATCCTGGATGTCTTGCAATTGTGGAATAGATTATCATCTGGGTATCAGGAAACATTACACATGAATTGTTGGGAGAAAGAGCACTCTACATATGACCTGATTGATAATATAATCAAATCTGAAGTGCTTCTAGTATCATTTGACAATAGGATAATTATAATAAAGAAATTATTGCTTTGGATTAATTTAAAAAATTATTAGGATGCAATTCCCAAGACTCCTTAGAAAACAAACTCAAGATGATTACAAATTGCTTTTTCTTTTTTTTTTTTAAAGATTTTATTTATTTGAGAGAGAGAATGAGAGAGAGAGAGCATGAGAGGGGGGAGGGTCAGAGGGAGAAGCAGACTCCCCGCTGAGCAGGGAGCCCGATGAGGGACTCCATCCCGGGACCCTGGGATCATGACCTGAGCCGAAGGCAGTCACTTAACCAACTGAGCCACCCAGGCGCCCCACAAATTACTTTTTCAATGTAGCAGATGATCAGCAGATAGATACTGCTTTTCTACCATGTGACAAGCACCAAGCTAGGCATTTTGTATGTAGTGGAGACTAATTCAATGTGGTTTCTGACCTTATATCCATTAAATGTCTAAGCATAAGCTTGGCATACACATAGTTTAAAAATTGAGACATATTAAGAAGGAAAACTCAGGATGTTATGAAAAAGGAAAATAAGAGGGAACAAAGTTTTATTGGGAAATAGAGAAATTCTCTCCATGAAAGAGATATTTGGATGGAAAGCCTGAATGTGAGTAGGGGTTAGCCAAGTTAAAGGTGGAGGCAGGGATGAGGGTAGGCTAGAGGCTATGCCATCAGCAGCAGCTACGATGTCTCCTGATTTGTGGAATGAAGGAGGCTAGTGTTTGTATTATATTGTGAGAGAAAAGACACATACAATGAATAAGATTTTATAGTTAAACAGGATAAATCACACAGATATTGAAGGACTTGGCAAAGAGCTTGGATTAAATTCTTAGATGAGAAGTCATAGAATGTTTTTAACGTTAAAAAATAGTATAGATGCTAGGTGGAGAATGGTTTATAGGGAATAGAATTAGGGAGGCAATGAGAAGCTTCAGAGATCAGGTATGGTGGCTTGGGCCAGGGTTGCAGCAGTGGAGACGGTGAGATGGTAAGACGTGGACAGATTTGTGATATAATATGGAGATAGAATTGGCAGGTTTTGTGGATTTGCTATAGAAAAGCGAAGAAATTCTTACCTAATGGCTTCTATTTGAGTCTCACAGAAGTATGAAATGAGATTGGCAACTGAGAGTGATTTAATTTTGGCTGCACATTAGAATCATTCAAGCACTTTAAAGACACTTTCAACTTTGTCTGAACTCTTGAGGGTGGTCTAATTGGTCCGGGGTAAGGTCCAGCCATCTTTAAATATTTCTAAATAATTTACCTGGGGTTAGGGCAGGCCCTCACTGGGGGCAAAAGTGGAATTGGAAGCACAATTGAAGTTGGCAGTCACAAATTTGAAGTGCTGGAGCTCTTCTCTAGTTTTAAGAATGGGGCACTGAAAAAACAAATGGTTGAGTTTAGTTAGGGGTCTTGCTAGTCAAGAGTGATGGAGAGAGGGAGGATCACATGAGGTATTTATAAGAGCACGATTATGATGATAAATCATGGGCTCTAACGTGTGTGAGGAAGGAAGACAAGGAACAGGTGCCCATAGAATAGTGGTGGAGCCACTAGGCAAGGGGTCTCTCGAAGGTCACTAGATGATTTCAGGAGGAATAGCAGGTGCAATTTGAGGGAGAAGGAAAGAAATTGTGTCTGAGTGATTTGTGACTTAGAGGATCCAGGTGGCTACCTCTTCTACTTCCAGGATAGAATATGATAGTGACAATGGCCGAAAAGAAAGAAGTACCCTCAGGGTGTATCTGTGTATCACTTAGAGCTGAAATGTAAAAGGGAACATTTGAAGGTAAAGGTTTTTGCCTTATGTGTGTTACTTGTTGTTGTCATCATCATTACCCTGAGGAAAATTCATGTAAGGCACCAGAGCACACTTACCACGAATACCTGAAATCTCTCATTTACTGGGAAAATGGAAAATAGTAGGAGGTCCAGAATTCATCGTACTTCACGTTGGCTACCTGGAAGACTAAAAAGTGGACTCAATTCTGTATGAATTCTTTGGAACACCATTTGCGTTGTGGTGGGCATGGGCTACTATCAGGAACCTTAGAGCGACTGGTCATTGACTTAGTATTCTACACCATAGTGCCTAAAAAGCACAAGTGCTTCCGTCGTAGTGCTTGGGTACAAATCCCAGCTCTGCCACTTACAAGGTGTGTTACCTTGGGCACGTTACTTAATCATCCCATCTCATAGGGTACTATGCCAAGCCCTTAGAATATTCTCTGGCACATAATCCTTCAGTGTGCTAGCTATTATAGGCACGTGTACACATTGATGGGTAATTAACAATTTTAAAACACTTTTAAAAAAACCATATTAGATCACATCAGACCCCTACTTAAAAACCTTGGCTGCCTTCCTATTACTTGGGATTAGATCAAACTCATCCCTGTGATTTGGCTCTTTCCTACTTCTCCAGTCTCATGCCTATACATTCTCCCCCTCACTATCCCTGAAGGTCAGTGCTCCAATCTCTCCCAGCCATTGGCATTTGCAAAGGTTTATGCTCCACAGAACTAACACTCCTCCTTGGGATTCATTTGTGTTCCTAACATCCCTGGTGCATTCAATTGAGCTTCGCTTGCCCTTTTTCTTAAGGCTCCACATTTGAAAATAAGAAGAAACACCCCTCAGACCCATATAAAGAATCACAGCTTGAAGCATGAAGCTCTCAAAAGCAGAATAAAACACTTCAGTATTTAAAAGTTAATCAGCATTTTAATTACTGAGCTTTAAGCCTTTCTTTTAAAAGGAGAGGCAAAGCACATCCATGCTGACAAACCGAGTTTGTGTCTGATGTTACTTGAAATGTCAATTAGAAACCTTTGAAAGGAAAATCTGAAGCAACACAATAATTCTATGGTACGAGGGGAAGAATCCCATGGGAGTGGAGTGCCCTTATCTGATGGCTTGTGAAGGCCTGTGGGGTTTGGGGTTACCAGCACCCCGGGCCCAGCAAGTGGGGTTCTACAGGTTGCCTTGGAAGAGCAGCATATAGACTGTCAGGACAGTTCCTCTGCCAGTGCAGCCTTTGTTCCTGGCGTGCGAGGAAGCTAAGCTGGCTGCAAAGGAAGAGTGACATGAGCTCACAGAAATGTGGGCTTTGATTAAACCATTATTCTAAATAAAGCTTCCTTTAACTCCTTCAAAATCCGGAATTGAAGTGCAGGGTAGGGTAGAACCCAAGTATTCCCCCTTTCCCTTGCCACCCTCCAATAATGGCTTGTTTAAAATACCCATTTTTTGTGTGTGTGTGTGAGGTTTTGACAGTTCTCAACTCAGCAGGCAGTTTGTTTCCTGTCAGTTTCCCAGCCTTTTTCTGGCAGTCTGAACTATTTCACTGTGAGGTCTGTTCTGCTAGGGAGTCTCGACTTGAAAATTCTTCAGGGTCATAGAGGCCTAAGTATTTTCAGTGTGAACGACAGAGATTTTGAAAGGAAAAATAATCTATTTTCTTAAGCAGTGGTAGTATCCTAGGACTGTTCACTATTTTGTACTTTGTTGATCAATTTTTCATTCGTAACCGTTTTAGCCAACTTGTTCATCCATTTCCCTTCAGGAAGCTCTGTGACGGCCCTTCATTTACATACTGTAATGTTGTTGGCGCTGCCATTCCTCATACACTAATCTGTTTCGTAACCTCATAAAAGCGTTTGACAGGGATGAACCATCTTCCAGAAAGCAGAAAAGTACAAATGTAGGCAGGCTTTTGCTGGTTTACAAAGGGTCAGTTTGAAATCTCAGTCTCTGGACAGTGGTCTGTGAATTACTCATATGACTTAATTATAGTACTGGTTTTCCACAATAAAAGAAAAGAAATAATACATTTCTCTTCAGATGATTTGAAGACACAGGACTGAGGGGATGGAGGAAAAGATAAACTGCAAGAAGTATAGTATTAGGAAGATTTCATAAATGTGGAAACTGGAAAGAATCTTAGCAATCACCTAGCAAACCAATTCATTTTGCAGATGATGAGATGAAGCCTCACCCAACTAAAAAAAAAGGTGGAAATGAGTCCAGGGCTTCTAACTCCCAGGCTCATATTCTTGATTTTTCCACTACCCAGCTGCTGGTCATTAAATGCTCCAGGGAGCCTCCGGCAGCTGTAATTGGTCTATGTGACTCTTACCAATTAAAACAAACCAAACAACAAATTAGTCACTTCCACTGTCACGTTCCAATAACAACTTGAAAATAGTTGCAACAATTTCACATTTTAACTGTGGGTTTGTGTATCTGTTTTTCTAATTAGAATATCCCTAAGGTGGGACCTGTCATTCTCTTTCGAATATTCTCAGGGCTTGTACAATTTCTGGCAGAGAGTCTAGGCTCAATAAATGTTTATTGAATGGATACCAGTCTTATATACCTATCATATTAGGAAGAAGAAATTTCAGTCTTTAGCTATGGTAGATATTTCAGAGAATTTTCCAGAGGTATGCTATTTTGTGTGCTGTTCACTCTGAAGTTGTAGCAAGACCTTTCACTTAGGCAGCTCTTTCTTACTTACATAAGTGAAAAGATAGAACAGGGAAAAAAAAAGTTTTTGTAAAATAACCACTCCAGATCTCAGTATCAAAATCAAAACAAAAGCACAAGAACTTGTAAATTATTAAGTGATTGCACTCTGTGTTCATAGAGCATGTTTAATCTCAGGAACTCCCTGTGCTTTGGAGAATCCACCCCTTTATCTTGATAACACTTTAAAGGTGGATAGGCGGTAGTATTATTTTGCTAATGGAAAAAATGAGGCTCAGTGGGGTTAAATGATTTGCTTGGGGTCACGCAGGGCGCATTCTCTCTTTGTTATTTGTTTAGAAGTTGCTTCTGAAGAACATTGCTGCTTTACTGTAGAGAAATTATTAGGTAGCCATGGGTCTGAACCTCTTTCCTGGGATTTCCTGTTTACAGAAAAAGTTAAGATGCCAGTTAGGGGTTAGGCTGGGCATTTTGCCTACTACATCTTAATGAAGATTTCATTTTGCAGGGGGATAGAAACCAGAATGATTTTGTTTCTCTAACCCTGATCCACTCTGTCTTCATCCTTTCCCCTAACAGCTGGAGCTCTTTGCCTTCCACCCTAAATTTCTTTCTTTCTCTTTTTAAAGCTGCTATATAGATTCCTCTAGATAAAATTTGGGTTTTAAAATTATTGTCCAAAAGCACTTTCCAAATGCTTTTTTTTTCTAGGTGCTATTGCAATGAGAGATCATTTTGACTTTTAAACACTTTACTATTAAAGCAGGTATTATTGATACCTGAAAAATTCTCATACAACAACCCAATTATCCTACACCCACCCAGTGATATATTAAAGTTCAGTTGATTTCAATTCAAATTCCATTTGATCTTCTCTATAATCTTGGGAAATGGACATCATCATCTCCATTTGTAGATGAAGAAGGTAAGACCCAGAGACTTGGTCAGTATCACACAGAGAGCAAGTAGTAGGGCGAGTATTTGAACCCTAGATATTAGATTTAGTGTCTTCAATATCCTCCTCAGCATCACAGCAACAACAATACCAAAATCTTTTGGGTAGTTATCAAGTCTTTTATATGTTCTAAGTACTTTGCTAAATATTTTCCATTAATCCTCCCCCAGCTTCACTATGGTTCATGACAAATGCTGAGAAACCTCAAGGAAATTTTGATGAATAATTACAAACAGGGTGATTCTTTAAAAGGACTTTATGAAAAGCGTGAGACAGAAAATTAACCCCCTACAGAAAGAACACATACAAACAGTGCCCGTATAGATGCATAAATCTTCAACAAAATACTAGCAGACTTAATGTAGTCCCATATAAAAAAAGATTATAAGTGCCTCTTTCTCTTTTTCCCCCATGCTCATTTGTTTTGTTTCTTAAATTCCACATATGAGTGAAATCATATGGTATTTGTCTTTCTCTGACAGACTTATTTCGCTTAGTATAATACTCTCTAGCTCCATCCACGTCATTGCAAAAGGCAAGATTTCATTCTTTTTGATGGCTGACTAATATTCCAGTGTGTGTGTGTGTGTGTGTGTGTGTGTGTGTCAGAGAGAGAGAGAGAGAGAGAGAGAGAATTCTTCTTTATTGATTCATCAGTCAGTGGACACTTGGGCTGTTTCCATAGTTTGGCTATTGTAGATAATAATGCTATAAACATTGGGGTGAATGTATCCCTTTTAATTAGTATTTTTGTATTCTTTGGGTTAATATCTAGTAGATCAATTGCTGGATCTTTAACATTTTTGAGGAACCTCCATTCTGTTTTCCAGTATGGCTGCACCAGTTTGCATTCCCACCAACATTGCAGGAGGATTCCCCTTGCCCCACATACTAACACCTGTTGTTTCTTGTGTTGTTGACTTTAGCCATTGTGACAGGTATGAGGTGACATCTCATTGTGTTTTTGATGTTTATTTCCCTGATAATCAGTGATGATGAGCATCTTTTCATGTGTCTGTTGGCTATCTGTAGGTCTTCTTTAGAAAAATGTCTATTCATGTGGTCTGCCCATTTTTTAATTGGATTATTTGTTTTTTGGGGTGTTGAGTTTTATAAACTCTTTATATATTTTAGATACTAACCCTTAATCAGATATTTGAAGAATATATCATTCGCAAATATCTTCTCCCGTTCCAAAGGTTGTCTTTTGGTTTTGTTGATTGTTTCCTTTGCTATGCAGAAGGTTTTTATTTTGATACCAAAGCAACTTTGAAAAAGAAAAGCAAGGCTGGAGGCATCACAGTTCTGGACTTCAAGTTATATTGTAAAGCCGTAGTGAGCAAAACAGTCTGGTACTGGCTTAAAAATAGACACATTGATCAATGGAACAGAATAAAACAACCCAGAAATGGGGGCGCCTGGGTGGCCCAGTCATTACGCGTCTGCCTTCGGCTCAGGTCATGATCCCAGGGTCCTGGGATCGAGCCCCACATCGGGCTCCCTGCTCACTGGGAAGACTGCTTCTCCCTCTCCCACTCCCCCTGCTTGTGTTCCTGCTCTCACTATCTCTCTCTCTCTGTCGAATAAATAAATAAATAAAATCTTAAAAAAGACCCAGAAATGAATCCACAACTATATGGCCAATTAATCTTTGACATAGCAAGAAAGAATATCCAATGGGGAAAGGACAGTCTCTTCAAAAAATGGTGTTGGGAAAACTGAACAGCAACATGCAAAAGAATGAAACTGGACGACTTTCTTACACCATACACAAAAATAAATTCAAAATGGATTAAAGACCTAAATGTGAGATCTAAAACCGTAAAAATCCTAGAGGAGGACACGGGCAGTAACTCCTTCGGCATCAACTGTAGCAACTTCTTACTAGATATGTCTCCAGAGACAAGGGAAACAAAAGCAAAAATAAACTATTGGGACGTCATCGAAATGTGTGTATATTTTTAACTAAAGAGTACATTAAGTAAAAATACACTTTGGTTACAGTTTCTTCTTAGAAGTTTCTCTCTTACCATGGAACTGTTCTAAATGTTGTGGAGAAAATTAGAAATGTTTTCTTCTATCCTTAGTTCCATTTTATCTTTTAAGAGGAGAGTCCATGGTCAAGGATGTGTAAATATGACTTGGTCCTTCCTCACCCTATAATACCCCAAATGATGGACAGCCATGACATCCATTTATGAGTTTATCATTCACATTAGGGTACTCTGTGTGGGCTGCTTCTGTTCCCTAACAGGGGAATTGCAAAGTAACAATAAGCAAGAAATCTCACAACATCATGCAAGATAAAGACTAACGAATGGAACATCTATTTGATTCCCTTTTTATCATAACTTATACAAGTTGTCCTCTTACAATCTATAGTCTTTTCCTATACCATGTTCTCCTAGTGTCAAATAGTAATTCCACATGAGTAATTCTACAGATGAAGCAAGCATTTTCCATGGATTGCACCCTCGTCCCTAAAGGAGCTATGTTTTCTGTTCCTAGGGATATTAACACCAAAGAAGCTCAATTTCTTGTGTTATTACTCTGCAGAGAGTATTTTCAACATCAAGGACCTGTGGATCAAACCCATGAAGTAATCCTTGGTTTATCAGCACCTGAAATTACACAGGCCCAGAAAAACCTGAGTCAACCTTAAACCTGTGTGCTAACCTGTGTGCTAAGAGTTTCAGTCTATGAAAGATTAGCTTCTGCCTCGTAGTCTGTTTTTGACTATTTCTGCCCAGTAAACACATACTACATGCTCACATATTGGCATTCACACACATCCATGAAGATCTAATTCCTCTTTTTCAGTTTTTCTTGACTACCAGATGTTGTACTCGCCACACACACTAAATTTCTAAAACCTAAAGAGAATATTGGGCTCTGCACCAAAGCTACCAGACTGTCAAGCTTGAGTGCGCACATCCTTCAAGAACCTGTCAGAACTAACCATGTGGTCCCTTATCTCTATTTTTCTTAGCGGACTCCTATAGTGAAAACCAGCCCTTCCCATGTTCCAGTGATTTCATAACTCCTATTATTGTTAGTCAGAACACCTGCAAAAGTCCTCCAGCCCTCACTGAACTTTAACCGTATCAACTCTCCAGCACATTGATGCTGATCATTTCTCTCTTATCATCTGCCCTCTCCTTTTTGCACTCCTGCACCTACCCAGATCGTGCTCATAATATTGATCAGTTCACGTGTGATAACACCCCAAATTCCTTAGCTTCCTGTCCTTTTGTTTTACTCTCTCAGAAGAAAGAAGGCACTTGAGGAACTCAGTGCAATAAATCATTTTTATATCTGAGTTCAGAATACCTGGGGTTCTTGCTAAAATGCAAAGTCTGATTCCAGAGATATGGGGTGAGCCTGAGTTTCTGTATTTTTTAACAAGTTCCCAGGTGAGATCATAGAAGAACATTTGAGTTCCAAGACTGTATGTGAGCCTTTTGGGAAAGACTCAAATAGGATAGATTGGCACAACTACAAAGTCATCCCCTTCTCAGTCGAGTGTGTACTACTGCCTGCCTTCAGCTCAGGTCACGATCCCAGGGTCCTGGGATAGTGCCCTGCATCAGGCTCCCAGCTCGGTGAGGAGCCTGCTTCTCCCTCTCCCTCTGCTTCTCCCCCTGCTTGTGCTCTTGTCAAATAAATGAATAAAATCCTTAAAAAAACCATGGAAAATCACTTACATTAGACAGTTTTGAAAATTGCATGTTTTCATTCTGTGGTTTGCATTGGGTAGAGAAATTCTGTGGATTGGACATGTTTTCAGTGATGTTGGCTGTGTTTGTTTAAAGGGATGGCCTAGTTCTCATTGTATAGTGCCCATTGCAGCATTTGCTGTGTATCAGGGCACTTTTACTATTTTTAGCACATTATTCCATCCCTTGTATCTCTCTATTTGGGTTTATTGAAGAGGAGAGTTCAACTATCTTTATAAAAGTCCCTTACATTATATGAGAGGGTGTACAGGTTAGAAAACAGGCATATAGGTTGGAGAATGTTCAGAAAAGAGCACTATAACTCTGTCTACCCATCTGTTTTTACAGAGGGAGGGAATTTTAGGGAACAGTGTGCCATTTAAATGCTATCAAATATTTAGAGCTTTGTGCTATGGAATAGATAGGCAGGCCCCCCCCTTTTCAGTATAAAGTTATTGTTCTAGGATGAAGTGCCCAAGGGTGACTGTGGCTGCATGAATAGAAAATCTGCAGGGCCTAGGGATCCCCGCCCCCCTCCAAAGTAGCTTTATCCTTCGGCAACAGGCAGAATTGTTCTTAATGTCAGAAGGAGTAGTATCAGAAAAGAAGTTGGGTATTGCCATAGTAGGTTTTTGGAATAAAAGCTGGGCCAAACTGGCTAAGAAAGGCCACCCTTTTGCCCAAGCAATTTAATCAAACTCTGGGGAAAATAAAAACTTTTCAGAGGAGACTGTCTAATACAAAAATCTTCATGGTGGCAGCACGGTCCCCACCCCCCATAGGACACAGCCTTGCTATTGCGAAAATTTAAATTGCCTCTGCTTTAGATCTGAGAAGAACTTCCAATGAGTTTAAGTGAACAATGAAGGGAGTCAGTGATAATCCACCCACACTAGTTTTGGGCAAATGCCAGCTCTGAATAAATTCTTATTCAAGAATGAATAACAGTTTCGTCCTACATGGAGCCTACTCCAAGTTGTGGCAACAAAGGGAAATAGCATTCATGAGGGAGAAGAGCATAAATTTGAGTTGTTTTTTTTTTTAAACTACAGGAAACAGGAGTAAATTTCAGAGTGAGTTTGTACCCTTTTTTTATTATGTTAATCACCATACATTACATCATTAGTTTTTGATGTAGTGTTCCATGATTCATTGTTTGCGTATAACACCCAGTGCTCCATGCATTATGTGCCCTCCTTAATACCCATCAGCAGGCTAACCCATCCCCCCACGCCCCTCCCCTCTAGAACCCTCAGTTTGTTTCTCAGAGTCCATAGTCTCTCATGGTTCGTCTCCTCTCTCATGGTTCGTCTCCCCCTCCGATTTCCCCCCCTTCATTACTCCCCTCCTATCTTTTTTTTTTTTTATCGACATTGGGGAGGGTATATACTATGGTGAGCGCTGTGAATTGTGCAAGACTGTTGAATCACAGATCTGTACCTCTGAAACAAATAATACATTATATGTGAGTTTGTACCCTTAAGAAAATGAATTAAAAATATATTTTCTGAAGTTATAAAATAGATGATAAAATAGTGATAAAATAGGAAAACAGGCTTAGATAGACAAAAGGTAGCAGGCTCATGGAAGAGACAGGAAAAAAAACATAAGGAAGAAAATAAAAAATGAGTCAATGAATTAATAATTGCTTTAGAAATAATGGCAAACTCAAAATAGAGATATGGAATGTGAGCTTGGGAGAGATGTTCCCAGCACCCTGACAAAAAACATAGATATTTAGTCTGAGAGAAGATGATTGATGAGTAGTGTTACCAGGAAAACATGATGAATGTAATTTTTGAATACTGAGTTTGTTGTGTGTATAAAACACTAATGGTTGATTGGCCAGTAGGCAGAGGAACGTGAAATCACCTTTAGGTAGTGTGACTAGCCAAAGCAATCTTGAGAAGGAGGAGCAAAGCTGGAATTTTTTCAAATTATACTACAAAGCTATAGTAATCAAAAATAGTATGGCAGTGGCATAAAAACAGACACATGGACAAATGGAACAGAATCAAGAGCTCAGAAATGACTGCACGCATATGTGGTCAATTAATCTTTGACAGGGACACAAAGAATGCACATGGAGAATTGATAGTCTCTGCAATAAATGATACTGGGAAAATTGGGTATTTACATGCAAAAGAATGAAACTGGACCCCTGCCTCACACCACTGACAAAAATTATTTCAAAATGTGACTTAAATGTAATACCTGAAACCATAAAAGAAGAAAACAAAGGGAAAAATCTCCTTGATACTGGTTTTGACAAGGTTTTTTGGAAATGACACCAGAAACACAAGTGATGAAAAATAAGCAAGTGAGATGACAACAAAGTAAAAATTTGCACAGCAAAAGAAACAATCGACAAAATGGGAAGACAGCCTGTGGAATGGGAGAGAATATTTGCAAACCATATATATGATGAGATTGATAACTAAAAAATATATGAAACACGTACAACTCAGTAGCAAAAAGTAAATAATTCAATTAAAAATGGGTAAAGAGCCCGAATAGACATTTTTCCAAACACATACAAATGGCCAGCAAGTACATGAAAAGGTACTCAACATCACTATTCATCAGGGAAATGAAGATCAAAACTGATGAGATATCACCTCATTCCTGGCAGGATGGCTTTTATCAACAACAACAAAACAAAAAAATGAGAGATAACAAATGAATGTTGGCAAGGATGTGGAGAAAGCACATCCCTTTTATACTGTTGGTGGAAATGCTAAATTGGTACAGCCATCATGCAAAAACAGTATGGAGCTTCCTCAGAATTAAAAAAACAGAGCTATCATATGATCCAGCTTTCCTACTTTTGGTTATACATCTAAAGGAAGTGAAATCAGTGTCTCAAATAGATATCTGCACTCCCAAGTTCACTGAGCATTATTCATAGTAGCTAAGATATGGAAACAACCTGAGTGTCTGTCAGTGGATGAAAGGATAAAGAAAATGTGAAAAAAAATATGTGAAAAAAATACACATGTATAATATATATTTTAATATGTGTATTAATTAATTAAATACATATATTAAAAAAGAAGGAAATGCCACTTGAGACAACATGGATAAGGCTGAAAGGTATTATGCTAAGTAAAATAATCTGGACAAAGATTGACAAATACTGCCTGGTATCTTAAAAGAAAAATAAAAGGGCAAATTCATAGAAACAAAAAATAGAATGGTGGTTGCCAGGGGTTAGGTTATGGGGGAAATGGAGAGACATAGGTCAAAACCTAAAAACTTTTAGTTATAAGATGAATAAATCCTTAGGATCTAATGTATAACATGGTGACTGCAGTTCATAATACTGTATTGTATACTTGGAATTTTTTTTTTAAATAGACAGTAGGATTTTATTTATTTATTTATTTATTTATTTATTTATTTATTTATTTATATTTGAGTATAGTTGACATACAATGTTACATTAGTTTCAGGTGAATGACATAGTGATTCAACAACTCTGTACCTTATGCTGTGTTCACAAGTATACCGATGGTAGAATTTGAATTACAGCTTCCTAATGCCCATTGGGGTTTAGATCTACTGGAAACTCCATCCCAGCTTTCTATCCCAAGAGTCCTTTTTTTTTCTTTTTTCAAAGATTTTATATATATATATTTTTTTATTCTTATGTTAATCCTCTACATTACATCATTAGTTTTAGATGTAGTGTTCCATGATTCATTGTTTGTGCATAACACCCAGTGCTCCATACAGAATGTGCCCTCCTCAATACCCACCACCAGGCTAACCCATCCTCTCACCCCCCTCCCCTCTGGAACCCACAGTTTGTTTTTCAGAGTCCATCGTCTCTCATGGTTCGTCTACCCCTCCGATTGAAATCTTAGGCATTCTCACCACAAAAATAAAGAAAAAATAATTGGGAGGTAATGGATGTGTTAACTTGATTGTCAGAGCCCTTTTGCCACATATATGTATATCAAGTCATCACACTTGATGTGTACACACATTGTACACTTGAAATATATACCGTTTTATTTCTCAATTATACCTCAGTAAAGCTGGGGAAAAAGGCAAAAATACTGCATATCCTTTTAAAAGTCTCAAAAAGAAAAAATAGATAAGTGACAAGAGGAGCTTGAGCGAACCACAGAGAGCCCATTACGGGGTGGTAAGCATAGGAAGAGGAGCTGTTAAAAAAGCTATACTACGAGACATAAGGAGGAAATGCTACTGTAGAAGCTACAGGAATAAAACATCTCAAGAATAGCAGCAGGTTTAGCAGTGTCAAATCCTATGGTGAGGTCAAGAAAGATAATAATTTTAAAGAGGCCTTTGGATTGGCGAGAAAGAAGCTATCAGTATGTTCTGCATGCTTGGACTCTGTCAGAGATGGAGTGGGAAACTCTAAACAGCAGTGAGTTGCCACTGTCTGAGAACAAAGAGGTTTTTTTGCTTTTTGTTTTTATTTTTTGGTGAGACATCTCAATATAAAATTGGGTCAGTGGAGAAAGAGAAAGATAGAAATTCTCTCTTTAAAATGATTCTTAGTGTCTATGAGACATGGAGAAAGAAATAAAATTTCATCTAACACATACTTGTAAGAATTTTCCATTGGTTTTTATATGGCTTATTTTCTTTCACCATCCTGAAAATCTTTTGTGATAAGCATTTAGGGTGAGAAAATGGGCTCAATTGGTCATCATTTTGTTAGCGAGAGGTGGAGCTGAGTCTAGACATTGGGACTTGAGATGTCGGTCCTTTTTTATTAGGTGATACTTTCTCCAGCCAACTTCCCAGAAAATAACAGGAGAAGCCATTGTACTGCTTTAACAGCAGCATGTGCAGAATGTTAGAATGTTAGAAAAATAACACTGTTGACTTACTGTATGAAGAAGAAAATAAAAACAAAAAATATTAGTATCTATTGGAAGAAAAAGCTGTGTTTTTCTTCCCCACCGTGGAAAGAAAAGGATGAGTACATCCACTCTCTCTCTTTTTAAATCTGCCTCCTGCCCCCACTTGCTTTTCTGTCTCCCTACCCTGCTCCTACTACAGACATATTTCATCCATAATGTAAGATTTTCAACTTATAAGTCAGGGAACTAAAAACATGATGTAGTTAAATTGATGAAGAAGCAGAAAAAAAATGCAAATTATTTATCTATGTTTCCAAATTAGACAAGGTGTTGACAAATTGGGGATGATGAAGAAAAGTGGCCATCAGATGCTTGTAATCACTTGAATGATCTAAAACTTTCATTATCAAAAGATAGTCATGTTATATCCCATTAACAAAATATAACTCTTAACAAAACCAATCATAAACCAACAGATTACAAACAAAACCTTAAGAACATTTAGATGTTTGACATTTGAAAGGGATAAATGATAAGATATTTTAAGATATCTCAATGATATGAATACTGTTTCACCAAATAGCTTAGCCCACATTATTATTTTTTTCTTACAAGTAGACCATGATGAAGATGCTTTGCCATGTGATTTTTGTTTACTTGGTTAATTCACTAGTTTCTGTTTGGACAGACTTGTCAGTGATGCAATTAAATGTGTGCTTCAACAAAATTATAAATTACTATAGCTCTTGGATCTTAAAGGACAAACAGTTGCAAATACTTGAACCTAAGAATGTAAAATCCAAGAAAGTTGAATATGTGCTCCAATACATCTGGCTCATTATTATGTTTTAATTATCAAGTGTGTAAACTGATTTAATAACATTTATAACATTTTCCCCTAGTGAACTTTGTAAAAAAAAATGTAGACATTGGTAACATGAATGTGTTGATTTATCAAATCTTTGTAGCCATAGTGTGTTATAGAACAATAGAGCTATAATTGTTGTTACAGATTATTAACAAAGAACTGGGTAAAGCAATTGTGGGTGCTTGGCAAAGCAAGGTTGGAATCTGTAGGGCCAGCAGTCAGAAAGGGAACATGCCAAGCAAGCAGACTAGAACCCCATAAGCATGAGCTGAATCTTGGAGCCCCTTTGATTTCCAAGGTCCATGAACAAGTGTGTATGAATTACAACTTCGAACAACTCCTGTACAAATGTTTTTTCTTACAGATTTTGTTACCTTTCCCTTAGTAAATTCTAAGTGAGTCTTGTTGAAGTTCATAGGGTTTAAAATATGGTGCTGACATATTATGGCTACTTTGGAAGTGCAACAAATAAACTGTGAAATTAGACATTTGGCATAAAGAAAATGTGACAGCTTCCATAAGAATGTGACTCTGTACATCTGCTGTAATTGGCCGTTATTATTGCCCTGTAAGATGATACCGGATGGTCCCAAAGAGAGATCACTGGAGTCCTTGAGAAGGTGAGAGCTACAGTGGTGAGCAGCAGAGGGTGGGCAAATCTGTACTGAGAGCAGGCAAATTATGATCTAGCTGCTAAAGTGAGGGTGGGTAAGCAACTCGTGTTTTCTGTTTCCTTGACTCATTTCTATTCCCTATACCAACCATAGGGGAAGCATGTTAGTTCTGAAATGACACAGTATGGGTTAAAATGTTAGAATGGTTTCAAAATTATAAAATATTAAAAATGACTAATACTTAAAATTAGGGAAAGAGAGGTTGCACTTTTCAAAGAAAAAAGACCTATTTTGAGGTTGAAAGAAAAGTCATACTTAAATGCTTAAACTTTAACTTTCCATCAGCTTAAAGAAATAGACATTTTTATTTCATTTACTAGAATTTAGAAAATGTGATGAAAATAGTTCAAATGGGAAATCCCAGGACAGTATCAGATGTGAATAGTTACAAAATATTTCTGCCAGAATATTAGAAGCTTAATGAAGAGAGATCACACAGTTGTGTAGCCTAGTTAAATTTTTAGAGGACATGTTTCATGTGAGTATTTCTGCTTTGCAGCTAAGAAATATTTTGAAATTAAAGTTTTAAACCCACATTAAGAAATATATATGTTAAGGACTATATTTTAATATTTTAATATACAATATTGAGATCAAAGAGAAATCTAGATGGATGTATCTGTAAGCAGATTACCAAGGTGTCAGGTAAGATCTAAAAGATGGCTCATGAGATTCATTGAGATGCGAAATGATACCTAATTTACTAATACACACAACTCACATGCTATTTATTTTATTTATTTATTTATTTATTTATTTATTTATTTATTTATTTATTTATTTATTTATTTATTCTTATGTTAATCCCCATACATTACATTTAAAATCCTACTGTTTTGAGTTTCAGTAAAGCAGTAAGATTAGTTTTATGTATTCTTGAATGACATGGCCTGAAAACTATTTGAAAAAATATAGGGGAACTTTAAAGTCAGTGTTTTTTCACCTACGTTTATGTGCTTCGTGTAGGAGACTGATGGCTTTTGTCATTTAACACCTCAAGCAGGAGTATATCTGGTTGCCATAATGGCTACGATGTTATGTTTCCAAAGAAAGAAGTCATTCCTACATAAGTTAAAGGAGCTTTGAAAATTCCCTGTACGAGTTAAATTCATAAACTTTTATTGCACGCCTATGATTTGCCAGGCAGCATATTAAGCTCTGGAAATGCAAGAGGACTCCCATTCAGACATTTTAAAAAGGGTTCTCTGTCAAATAGAGGAGACAGACAGGAAACCAGAAACATTGCAGTATCGCGTGGTAAGTCCTCTAACAAAGACCTTCACAAGGTAGAGCATTCGAAGGAGTGCATTGAGATGGGGAGGAGAGAAGATCTGAAGAGTGAGCAGGTTCATCACAGAAATGGCTGTTTGTCATTCCAGCATTACTTGCTGATGGGACCTGTGTATTCTGGGAGGAAAAAAAGCTCAGTGATTTTTCTTGCATTTCAGTGGTTGGTTAACAAATGTGACCTTGTTTTCCTTGATAGAAATAGAAGAAAAATGTACATTTTATCCATGAGCAGCTTGCACCTTGAAGTGGAAGTTAAGATTCACTTTATCTTTATTCTGTGTTGCGTAAATCTGCATCTACTTAGTGACGGCATTGGCTACTGAGTGATGAGTTTTTACGTGCGATCGATTTCTTGAACTTACTGTCTCAGTTAAGCACTGGAATAATGCTTATAATAAATAGGAATAATGTCCATAATATAACATATACCATTTATAATGGGCTTATTTTGTGGGAAGCTCTTTGAAAATCTCTTTATATATATTACCTTATTGCATTCCTATAAGAATTCTGTGAAGTAGATAAAAATATTATCCTCCTTTCCCAGATGATGAAGCAGAATGGTTATTTAATCAATCTAGAGCCTCACACTTAAGAAGTGATGTCGTTAGGACTGAAATTCAGATTTACTTGATAACAGAGTCTATGTGTCCTTAGCCACTTTACTAGATTTAATATAAAGGAACTCCAAAGCAGAAGGCAAAGCATGGACTGAAAGGAAATCTTGATACAAAATCTCTAGTTTGGCAAGACTCATGGAACTAACAAAAAATAGATTTCTAAAGAAAACACTCCCCCCCCCAACAAAAAATTCCCTGTGTTTTTAATGGATTTTTCCTTTATGTTTAGCTTATAGAATTTTATATAATTACCACTAATTTTCCTGTTGTCTGAATTTCATATGAGAACACAGGGAGTACTGTCTTTAGTGGCAAATAGAGTGGAAATTACTTTTCAAGTTTTTTTTTTCTAAGAAGTTGGAGAGAAAACCAAGACTAAGGCCTAATATTCTTGACTTTGGTCCAAATATATTTCTCTTATTTTATTTTTAGGAAAAACATTCTAAACAATATTTGCAATCTAACCCATTGTGATGACTCATTGATTTGTAGAAAAATACTTATTCTTTATTCTAAAACATTTAGGTAAGAATGATCGAGTCAATATTTCTCAAAAGCTTATATTTTAATATTTATGTGGAATGTTATCTCATTTTATCAGATTTTTCATTGAATATATAGATATTTTTATGCCCTTAGCTTTATTTTGCATCTTATATCTTTTTGCTTTGCTCATATTAAAATTGCACAAAGCTCTTCTGCGTTTATTCTTCCACATTCAAACAATTAGGTGGGTGGTCCTGTTTTGCAGATAAGACCACTGAGGCCTTGGTGATTGAGAAATTTTGTCAAGGTCATAAAACTTGCAAGTGGTACCATGGGGATTTTACATCAATCTGCATTTCCCAAAGTTCTAGAAAGTTATTTCCCCACAGAAGATTACTTTAAAATGTAGAAAACAGGGGTGCCTGGGTGGCTCAGTCATTAAGTGTCTGCCTTTGGCTCAGGTCATGGTCCCAGGGTCCTGGGATTGAGTCCTGCATCGGGCTCCCTGCCCAGCGCGGTGTCTGCTTCTCCCTCTCCCACTCCCCCTGCTTGTGTTCCCTCTCTCGCTGTCTCTCTCTGTCCAATAAATAAATAAAATCTTAAAAAAAAATAAATAAAATGCAGAAAACACTCTGGCTTTATGTAGTATGATTTCTTACAAAGAAAACACACGTTTCTTTCCAAAACTGTACAGAGAAATTGTTCTATAACAATCAGTTTTAACTAGCACTCAATTTGAAAATAATTGTTAGCTTCATTTCTAGGAGAAATTTCCACTGATTTCTGTAGAACCTGGCATTTAGCACAGCTCACATGCAATTGTATGACACATTATTCTCAGGCAGCTCAACCTTAGCTGTACATAAAGCGGGTTTCTTTTCCTGTGGGATCTGGCAAGGTCAGATTCTGTCTGTAGGGTCTGTTTCTTCTATTCATGATACGCAGCACTGCTGCCATATAAATTGTTTAATATAGTCCTCTGAATTAACTATAAAAGTAATTGTATACTTGGCCATCAAATATGATTTTTGAAAACAAATACAGAGTGGGCCTTAGAGGGCTAAAACTTCAGTGGTCTGTACCCAGGATGTTTTGAATGATGGAGACTGAGGGACGTGGTGGACATCTGTTGTTTTTGCCTGACTAATATCAACTCTTCATTCTTCTCATAACAACTGGTCTCTGTGTTAAATTCCGTTTTGCCTCAAATCCAAGCCAGACCTTTCAAACCTTTTTAATGTGCATTCTCCCTGGGGATTTTTTGCAAACTGCTGGAAAATCAAAGTGCTCATTCTGCTGGGGTGGCCGATCTCGAGGGATGAAAGCTTGGCCATCATTTTACCACATGGGGAGACCATTCCTGAGAAAGAAGCCAACACAGAGGCAAGCTAAACGAGAGATGGAAAAAGGCAGGTTTCTGACATCATTTGAGTATGTCGATGCATCCATGCTTGAAGCCAGTTTATGTCTCGGCTAATACATTTCTGTGTGCTTGAGCCAGTTTAAGTTGGGTTTCTCTACTTCTTGTTGAAAAAATTCTGGTTATTTCATGTACTATTTCATGGGGGTAAGTACGGTGATTCCTAGACAACTCTGTGATTTAGAGCAAGTAGTTCTGGGTTCTAGGTAACAATGTAAACATCAAGATTCATCAGCCTAACACTGAAAAACATCCTGCCCTGCTAACTGTGGTCTTCTCTATACTGGAGTTGGCTTAGAGACAATGTCAGACATCCAGATGTAGAAGGAGGCTGCCAGTTTCCGTGGCAAGGGGAAAGGCTCTCTGAGCCCCCAAACTGCCCTGTTAGTCTTTGACACTTAAAAAGAAATTGGACCTTGATAATTAGAGAAAATATGCAGAGTGCAGAGATAGTGCATTAATTTAAACCTGTCCTGGTGTATCCATGACTAACATGATGTCATACTACTTTACTGTTTGTCTTACTTTATCATATATATCGCCTGTACAAACCCTCATAGTAACCTAGGAAGTCTTACTTATGTTTCATAGGTTAGGACTCTAAGAAGCAAAGTAATGTCTTCAAGGTTACCTGGGTAATAAAATTTGTTTTTTGACTATTTGTTAAGAGTTATTCCCACTCTCCACAATTATAAGAAACCCTACACAGGCATGGCTGTTGGGACTGGAGGAGAGACGTTCTGGCAGTGAATTCTTGGTTACATAGGAAATTGGTGCCTTGAAATGAAGAAAAGTCCTAGAAAGCACGGCTGAATATTGCGCAGACAGCATTATCAGTTTCCTACACAATTTCCTAAACTCAGCCATGACCTGAATGGATTTCTGAGGGTGAAGGTTTAGGATATATGGAGTTAGAATTTGTGTGCCTATATAAATTCTCTTTTAGATGTCCATCAAGCCATCCTTCAGCTTTGAAGATAAATACTCTTATGAGCAAGTGAGATTTTTCTGTTTACATTTCTAGACTCTAGAACTGGAAAAATTTGTCCTTTAAAATGCCTTGTAATATCTGTAGAAATAGGAAAAGCAAATCACTTTCATTTGTTGGTTTTATGAGCTTCCCTGAGAGAGTTTTCTGTTGTATACTCAGTTCTAAAATCAGGATCTGCTTGTGCCAAGGAGGAAACACAATGGCAGCAATGTCGTGCCTTTTATGTAGGATGATTATGATAATTAGTGCCGGTCAACAGGGAGAGCTCTCCTGGGGAAGGAGCTACTGGAGATTCTGTTGATTGAAAATTTGGACTAACAAATTTAGGTCTATGTAAAATGAAAAATACTTATATTAGATATGTACAGATATTTTCACATCAGTTATAGTATGGTAGCTACTGTAGATTTATTCATCTGCAGCATGTGCCCCCTGTGGTTTTCCTTAATTAGGCAAAGTTGGAACACGAGGGGAGGGACATTAGTGAATGAAAATGTATCTTCCAGGTTCCCTGTCATGTAGCATTTAAGTATTTTGCAATATTAGTTTGATCATTGGGCATGGAATAACTTCTGGAAGACTTGAAAATGATCTATTTGTGGCTCATAATAAATTTGGATGAAGTTTTACTGTCCTTTATTTTTCCTAATGGAGTGGAGTTAAAAATATATGTGAAAATATGAACATAGTTAAAAAGTAGGAAACAAGCTTTCTGTTTACACAGCAAGAAATTAATGATGAGGTTGGGAATTTGGATTGGGGCAGTGGGAAGGGTGTGGTATCATTTTGTATCCATCTAGTCTGGTAAAAAAAAAAAAGTCTATTCTAAATCTTTGTTGTAAATGGCTCCTTGGTCTGCAATGGGTTTTAGTGAGAGGTATAATTTTTTTTTTAAGATAAGGAAAAAGAAAATTAGAAGATTAAGATAAACTGGACCAAGATAGTTTATTCTTTGAGGACCAACCTTCTTAGCTGCAAACTGAGAGGGTACAAATAGATGATCTTTAGAATTCCTTCTGACTATTTACATTTCTGTGAGTGAAAGAAGGAAAAGTCATTGCAAATAACAGTTTGTAAAGTATCTGTAGGAATAAAGTGCAAGACCAGAATGAGTGATTTTTTTTTTTTCTCTTACTGCTGCTGAGGAAGCATTTGGGAGATTTTTAACTCCCAATTGTGTTTTTAATAGGTGAGTGGGATATATGTTCTCCATTTATAAAAAGCAGTGATGATATTTTGAGCCACTAATAGGCAAACCAGGTTTAAAGATTAGTAATACTGACCTCACTTTATTGAGTGCTTAGTGTGCACCAGGCCTGTGCTAGACACTTAGCTACATTATCGCATTTACTCTCACAACAAATCTGCGAAGTATAATGCCTATTAATACGCTGATGTTTTTGGACAAAAATATTAAAGGGAGGGCGCCTGGGTGGCTCTGCTCAGGTCATGATCCTGGAGTCCCTGGATCGAGTCCCGCATCGGGCTCCCTGCTCTGCAGGGAGTCTGCTTCTCCCTCTGACCCTCCCGCCTCTCATGTACTCGCTCGCTCTCATTCTCATTCTCTCAAATAAATAAATAAAATCTTTAAAAAAAATATTAAAGGGCAAGTATTCATGGCTCTCTCCTTCCCCTTGTCTTGTAAGGAGAGAGGACCTTTCTGGTTTTTTTTTGTTTGTTTGTTTTGTTTATGAACTGTCCAGTTTAAAATGGAAACAAAACCCAAACCAAGAAAAGTGGTAGATTGAGTCATATTAGAATGTATCTTCTGGACAAGATGGCTCACTTAGTTTGTACTCAGATTTAGCTCCATATACTACAAACACAGAGCAACAATATAACAATATAAAAATAGGATAGAACGCAACTGACAAATCAAGATAAACATCTCCATGGACTAGAAACAGAACAGAATCACAAAAAATTGAGTGGACAGAAGCCACAGGCTTATTGGGATCTGAGTCCAGAAGGAGGCAGGTGAGAAACCAGCTCTTTTTTTTTTTTTTTTTTTTTTAAAGTTTTTTTTTTTTTTTTTGAGACAGAGAGAATGAGAGAGACAGAGAGCACATGAGAGGGGGAAGGGTCAGAGGGAGAAGCAGGCTCCCTGCCGAGCAGGGAGCCCGATGCGGGACTCGATCCCGGGACTCCAGGATCATGACCTGAGCCGAAGGCAGTCGCTTAACCAACTGAGCCACCCAGGCGCCCGAGAAACCAGCTCTTTAAGAGAAAAGAACATTAAAACAAGATATTTGTGAGACTCTAGACCACAGCCAGTTTCACTCTTGACTTTGAGGACTTGGGTAGAAACCTGTAGAATGGTGACTCAAAAATGTGTTGACTTGTTGGCTAGGGCTATAGTTTTACAGGCATCGAAGGCCTGCCCATATCCCCGCATCTAGGTACTAGGTACTAATTGCAGCCCTTCTCCCTTCACTCCCAGCAGCTGGAGCTGAGATATTCCATACAGAATTGTGGAAAAGGAAATGTAGAAGACCATTACAAGATAAAATACCAAATTGACTTACAGAAAGAGGTAAAACTAAATTAAACAAAAAATGTAAAAGACAAAAAAACCCCTCAAATATAAAATGGGTCTGCAACTCCAAATTCCAAAATGCATAAATATACTCAATGGTAAGATTTTACCAACAAAATGAACAACTAGTACTTGAATTCATTTCAGTTGAAAGTAATTTTACAGAAAAGTTAGCAAAAAATGTGTTTAGAATACCCACAAAGATAAATACAATGTTATTTTTTCTTCGATAGAAAAATAGACACAAAGTCCAAAAATATATGTATATGTGCATATATATGTGTATATAGATATGTACACATATATATGTAGAGGTATATATGTGTGTGTATGTAGGTATATATTCATGTCTGTAGAATGAAATTAATGATATTTGGAAACTGAAGAATAAATAAAAAATGAATCCTAGATTAGACACCATTAAAGAAAAGATTTTATGAACTGGAAGTTAGTTTTAAGAAATTCACACAAAAGAGAAGAGGAGACAAATTATAAAAGAATATGGAAAGAATATAAAAGAAACATGGAAAGCCTTGAGGGGCTCCAAAAGGGTCTGATTGGAATCCAGCTGTAGAAAATAAAAATAAGATTAACGAAGTAATAATTGAGGAGAAAATAGTATTTTCCAGAATTGAAAAAAAAATAGGGGTGCCTGGGTGGCTCAGTCATTAAGTGTCTGCCTTCGGCTTGGGTCATGATCCCAGGGTCCTGGGATGGAGCCTTGCCTCCTGGCTCCCTGCTCCGCAGGAAGGCTGCTTCTCCTTCTCCCTCTCCCCCTGCTTGTGTTCCCTCTCTTGCTATGTCTCTCTCTGTCAAATAAATAAAATTAAAAAAAAAAAAAAGAAACCCATTTATCTCTCTATAAAAGAACTCTTTGGATACTGTGCCAAATAAAAATACACAACTTGACATATCATTGTCAGACTGCAAATTGTGACAGAAAAATGGAATTACTTTAAATATTTCCCAGATAAAAAGACTTAATTCTTAGAAAGGGATGGTATTGAAATTGGTTTTTGGCATTTCTTCAACAACTATAGAAACTAGGAAAAAAAATGAATATTTTCAAAGTACTAAAGGAAAATGATTGCCAACTTAGAATTTTATTCAGCTAACCCATATTTTAGAGTAGGGACAAACAAAAATAAAAAGGATATTTTAAAGCCAGAAAGGGTAGTTTAAAGCTAGAAAGACTGAGGTTTAATAGCACAGTTAAAAAAGAATTATTAAAAAAGAATTATTACAGGATGATATAAATCCTTTACTATTTTTTAAATTAAAATTTAAAAGGTAAACTAAATTCCTAAATTTTAATAAACTAAACAGTACACTGTGATAATGAAAAAATTAAGTGTAGACAGAAAACACTAACTTTTAAAAAAAAATTAAAGTTGGCGCACAATGCCACATTAGCTTCAGGTGTACAACCTAGTGTTCATCATCTACACATTATGCTGTGCTCACCACAGGTGTGGCTACCATCTGTCACCACACAGCACTATTACAATACCATTGACTATATTCCCTATGCTGTACCTTTCATTCCTGTCACTTATTCATTCCATAACTGAAGGCCTATACTTCCCACTCCCCTTCATCCATTTTTACCTATGATCCTCCTTCCTCCCATCTGGCAACTACCAGCTTGTTCTCTGTATTTATGGGTCTGGTTCTTCTTCTTTCTTCTTTCTTCTTCTTCTTTTCTTCTTTCTTCTTCCTTCTTCTTCTTCTTTCTTCTTCTTTTCTTCTTTTTTCTTCTTCTTCTTTCTTCATCTTCTTCTTTCTTCTTCTTCCTTCTTCTTCTTCTTTCCTTTCTTCTTCTTCTTTCCTTTCTTCTTCCTGATTCCACATTTAAGTGAAATCATATGGTATTTATTTCTCTGCCTGACATTTCATTTAGCATAATACCCTCTAGTCCATCCATATCATTGCAAATGGCAAGAGGTCATTCTTTTTTTATGGCTGGGTAATATTCCATTGTGTGTATTTATGTGTGTGTGTGTGTCTGTATGTATACACATCTTCTTTATCCATTTATTGATGGACACTTGGGTTGCTTCCATATCTTGGGGGTTACAAATAATGTTGCAGTAAACATGGGGTGCATATAGCTTTTTGAATTCTTTTGAATTTGTGTTTTCATTTTCTTTGGGTAAATACACAGGAGTGGAATTACTGGATTGCATGATGTATCTAGTTTTAATTTTTTGAGGAAACTTCATACTGTACTCCACAGTGACTGTACCAGTTGCATTCCCACCAACAGTGCACAGGGTTTCCTTTTCCTCCATATCCTTGCAAACACCTGTTGTTTTAGCCTTTTTGACTCTAGCTATTCTGACAGGTGTAGGGCAGTATCTCATTGTGATTTTCATTTTCATTTTCCTGATGATTTGTGTTGTTGAGCATCTTTTCATGTGTCTCTTGACCATCTCTATGTCTTCTTTGGAAGAATGTCTATTCAGGTTCTCTGCCCATTTTTATTTACTTTCTAAAATTAAAACAATTTTTTTTCTCTGTCCATTTTTAATCAGATTATTTGCTTTTATAATTTTTTTGGTGTTGAGTTGTATAATTCCTTATATATTTTGGATATTAACCCCTTATCAGATATATCATTTGCAGATATCTTCTCCCATTCAGTAGGTTGCCTTTTCATTTTGTTGATTGTTTCCTTCACTGTTCAAAAACTGTTTATTTTGGTGTAGTCTCAACTGTTTATTTTTGCTTTTGTTTCTCTTGTCTGGGGAGGCATATCTAGAAAAATGTTGCTAAGGCCAATGTCCTAGAGATAACTGCCTATGTTGTTTTGTAGGTGTTTTATGGTTTCAGGTCTCATATTTAGGTCTTTAATGCATTTTGAATTTATTTTTGTGTATGGTGTAAGAAAGTGGTCCAGTTTCATTCTTTTGGATGTAGCTGTCCAGTTTCCCTGACACCATTTGTTGAAAACTGTCTTCTCCTTATTGTATATTCTTTTCTCCTTTGTTGTAGATTAATTGACAATATAAGTGTGGGCTTATTTCTGGGCTCTCTATTCTGTTCCACTGACCTATGTGTCTATTTTGGTATTAGGACATGCTGTTTTCATTATTATAGCTTTATAGTATATCTTAAAATCTGGGATTGTGATACCTCCAGCTCTGTTCTTCTTTCTCAAGATTGCCTTGGTTATTTGGGCTCTTTCGTGGTTTCACACAATTTTGGTATTATTTGTTCTAGTTCTGTGTGAAATGATATTGGTATTTTGGTAGGGATTGCATTGAATCTATGGAGTGCTTTGGGTAGTATGGACATTTTAACATATTAATTCTTCCAGTCCATGAGCATAGAATATCTTTCCATTTGTTTGTGTTGTCTTCAATGTTTTTCATCAGTGTTTTATGGTTTTCAGAGCATAGGTCTTTCCCCTCCTTGGTTAAATTTTTTTTTAAAAAGATTTTATTTATTTATTTGAGAGAGAGAATGAGAGAGAGAGAGAGAGCATGAGAGGGGGGAGGGGAAAGGAGACTCCCTGCTGATCAGGGAGCCCAGTGTGGGACTCGATCCCGGGACTCCAGGATCATGACTGGAGCCGAAGGCAGTCACTCAACCAACTGAGCCACCCAGGTACCCTCCTTGGTTAAATTTATTTTAGGTATTTTATTCTTTTTGGAGCAATTGTAAATGAAATTTTTCTTAATTTCTCTTCCTGTTACTTTGATATTAGTGTATAGAAACATAATAGGTTGCTGCACATTAATTTTGTATCCTGTAATTTTGCTGAATTCATTTATTACTTCTAAAGTATTTTTAGTTTTTCCCTGTATAATATTATGCCATCTGTGACAGCTTTAATTCTTTCTTCCAATTTGGATGCCTAGAAAATACTCTCCCTTTAAAAGAAATTATCATATTGGCTCTTAAAAATATATGCTGCTTATAAGAGACACTTCTAAAATTAAAACACACCAAATGATTGATATATAGATAAATGAAAAGATAAATTATGTAAATTCTTACCAACAGGAAACTCATGGAACAATCTTATCAGTTAAAATAGAATCTAATTTAATCAAAATGGACTCCATATAATAATAAATTAAAAAAACCTAGATATAGTCATCATGAACTTGTATGCATTTAACAACATAGCTGTAAAGTATATGAAGCCCAAACTGTCAAAGTCATGAGAAAAAATGGCCTAGTTCTATCATAAATTACTACATATTATAAATATATAGCAGTTTTCAGAGTGTAGTAATAGAAAAATAACATTTGAACGCAGCAGGAGACTAAACAGATCACTCATATGCAGAGATTTGTCATATTGAAAAGATGGTGTAGCAAATCTATAAGCGAAAGAATGGACTTTTCAATGACAGATGTGGAAGTGGTTTTGAAACAGAAATATTTCTTTAAAAATAACAAAATATCTCAACATATAAGGGAAATTATAGTAAATTTGACTTCACTGAATTATTCTAAATGGAGAAGTAGGTGCTATAAGCAAATTAAAGAAAAATAAGAACAAAAAAAAAGCCACTGATGGGAGAAGATATTTGTAGTACATTGAGAGAAAACATAGTACTCCCACCATATAAACAACTTCTAAAAAAAATGGCAAATGCCTCATTAGAAAATGGGCACATATATAAACAGACATTTCACAGAAGAGGGAAAGTGAATGACCAGTGAGCATTACCAATGTCCAACTTTATGGGGATCATGGAAATTTGAATTAAAATAAAGTATTTCAATTAAATTCTGTCAGAAAATTAGAGAGAAGACTTAAAAGTTGCTGTTTTCTGCATAAAAAGGTACATTCCCTTTGTAGAACAGCGTTCGGGAGTGTTGACAATACATATATCCTAAATCCCTACAACTTTGCTCAGAGAGCGTCTTGCACGCTATAAGGCTATATCATGACTGTGACTAGCGTCACCAGTAATAGCAGAACCTGCAGTGAGGAGCGCGATATATCAGTGCTTTTGAGAATTTAATTTACATATAAACCATGGGGTCTCTTGTTAAAGTGCATCTTCTGATACAGTAGGTCTAGCGTGGGCCTTGAGATCCTACATTCCTAAGAAGCTACTGGTTTATGCCAATGCTGCTTGTTTCTGGACCATCCTGTTACGACAGGTCCCATTTGAAGGCTAAACTGTGCGAGGCACCATTCTAAAACTCTCCACATCAGTGAGAATGCTTATTGCAGCAAGTTGCATAATAGAGAAAAGATGGAGATAACTTCTGTGTTCATCAACAAAGGAATGAGAATAATTGGGGGCAAATGAATATAGTGGAATGTGATCCAGTACTAAGATGAATAAATTGTTAAGGGAAATGAGCAGGTTGCAGAATGGAATGAGCATCATAACATTTATGGTTGGAAAGTATGCAGAGCAATTCTATGTATTATTTATTAATATACACATAGTCAGTGGTAGCTTGTAAAATTTCATAGGGATACTGATCCCCATATTGTAGATAGTGGTTACTCCTGAGGAAAGTGGGAAGTTGCAATGCAAGACAATGGGAACAGTTAGAGTTAGACAGGGTTCTTTGACAGTACCTGCAGTGCCTTATTATTATTTTTTTAATATGAAAATATAAAGCAACCACTGTAAATTATTAGGTGGGTTTGTGGGTATTCATTAATCTTCAAAATTTTCTGCATGTTTATTTCTAAAGGAGGTAGGAAGGAAGGATCAATAGTGAAATGGGAGGGATTTCTGAGAAAAGAAGGCTAGTCAGGGCCAGAGATTTCCAACAGAGAAAGGGAAGGTTTTATGGAAGCAGTTTCTGGGATGAGCAGGAATTTGAGGAAATGTATGAAGGAAAATAACTTTTTAAATTAAGGTTTTCCTTCTGTTTAAAAAAAATGCCGCACCTTACTTCAATAAATACTTAGAGCCAAGACACCCATAGATGAAAAAATGTGATGTAATTTATGTCTATCAAAAGTTTATTGGGCCTAAAATACCTCAAGAATCACTATAAAATCATTTTCTATGGAATGAGCAAAGAAATTTTCCATGATGTGACCAGAAACATTTCACAATTTTCAAGGATAGTAGTTCTAGTAAATTTAAGCCAAAACTTTTTGAGTGCTACTTTACATATTTAATGGAAAAGTTGAGAATAATTATCTCTGGAGGTTAGCTAAACTGAATATCTATAATGATTATTTAAATATAGTCCTATTTAATACATTCATATTTAGTTCATAGTTGACACAAAAGAAAATAAGCATGGCTTCTCACAACTTTTTCTCAGTGCTGCAATCAAAGATTAGACCCAGTTCGGCAATTCTTACTGCCTAATGGGTGTTCAGGGGATTCTAGGCAACCCATTTAGTATTAATATGTATAATTTATAGATATATCTGGGAAGTTTTTTCTCTTTTATATTGCTCTTGCCACATTGATCTTAGCTCTTTTAAACTCTAATTTTTGCCTAGGGTAGATGTGTGTGTATGCGTACCTTATGTTTTACAAGCCCTTTATATGTGCCGTTCTCTTATTTAGCTGATCCCTAAAAACTACTGTGGAGTAGTATATTACTTGAGAGTTGCTCCAGAATTTCAGGGAGAACAGGTGTCACTTAGTACTGGTCATAGAATGATCAGTGAGTGTGGTTGTAGAGCTAGAGCTGGTGTGCATTTGAATGTATCTGAAGTGTGAATGAATGAGGATTCTCCAGAGAAATGGAACTGATTTTGTGTGTGTGTGTGTGTGTGTGTGTGTGTGTAGAGAGAGATTTGTTATAAGGAACTGGCTCACATGATTATGGAGGATGAGAAGTCCCACCAGGAAAGCAGGTGCTATAATTCAATTTGAGTCTAAGAGCAGGAGAAAATGAGATGTCCCAACTCAAGCAAGGAGGCAGAAAAAAGGGGCAGATTCCTGAGGCCCTCAAGATGCCCACTTACATTGAGGAGGTCAGTCTATTTTACTGAGTCTGCAGGTTCAAATGCTAATCTTATCCATAAACACCCTCATAGACACACCCAGAAATAATGTTTAATCTGGACACCCTGCGGCCAGTCAAGTTGACACAGAAAATTAACCATCACGGTGAGTAATCCAGGTCCTATCACATCACCCCAGAGTAGCCAGGGAATCAGCGGAATTGAGAAATAAGGAATATAAATAGGAAAGTAATGAAAAGCAATGCACTTGGAAAAGAGAGAGCTACAAACTAAGAACATTATATTGCTAATTAAAACAAAACAAAACAAAACAAAACCGGGATGCCTGGGTGGCTCAGTTGGTAAAGCATCCAACTCTTGATTTCTGCTCAGGTCATGATCCCAGGGTCATGAGATAGAGCCTAGCATTGGGTTCTTCACTCAGTGGGGAGTCTGCTTGAGATTCTCTCTTTCCATCTTCCTCTGCTCCACATTCCACTTACGGGTGCATGCTACTTCTCTCTCTCTCAAATAAATAAATCTTAAAAAAAAGAGTTCTCAGGAACTGAGAACAAAAATTATAGCAAAAGATGCTCCCATTGTTCTATCATTCAGGAAATTCCAAGGGTTTGGGGAGCTGTAAGCCAGGAACCTTGGATGAAGACTAAATATATGGCTATCTGAATGACCAACTATATATTTCTTATAACTGACAACATTATACTCTGTCGGGGAGCAAAATTCTTGTCCCCTTCAAGGGTCCTTCTAACTGGACTAAGAATCAAATTGATATGAGACAGATTAACAGAACATCAAATTTCATAGCATGTGTGCAGGAAATCCACACAGACATAGGAATTCCAAAGACAGGCAAAATGAGGTATATATGTCATCCTGAACTAAGGAGAAGGGGACAGGGTCTGGGACTTCAGAGGAAAGAAATGCATTTCATAGGGCGATAAGAAGAGGAGATGTTTAGTAATTAGATGTCTGCCCTGCCATACAGATGGGTCACTCAGATAAAATTTACCTCTGCTGTGGTGGTAACCATTATTCTGGGAAAAGCCCTAATTTAGATTTTTCTATGTAGTTAAGGGAGCGGTAATAGTTTCTCTTGAGCCTGCAGGGTCTCCATTGCCTTCAGCTCAAAATAACCCACAAGCCAGAGTGGCCCTTTCTGGGGGTCCTGTCCTGAACCCCTTCAACTGGTTATGAACACAAGCAAAACAGTGGGACAGCCAAGCAAGTCAAAATATCATGTTGTCTAGCACATACTAGCTGCTTGGGCCAAGAACTTCGTATCTCTGGACTTAGTTGCCTTGTCATTAGAACAATCATATCTGATGATGTTGAGTGTTAAAATGTACACGTAGTTGACAAGCATTTTATATTTAATCATCATAACAACCTATGAGATAGATATATTTATTAGCTACATTGTAAGTATGGAATTGTATAAAATTTCTGGACATAAGAGCCTCCATTTTGAGGCTCCATTTTCTAAGTCATGAACCTTTGAACTGGACCAGAAGTAGCATTGTTTTCCAAGCAGTTGCTCATAAAATTTCAGCAGAGTAACTGGCATTTGGATCATCTGAGGACTCCAAAGTTAATTAATACATAGCAGGGATAGTTTCATTTGATAGCACCAATAAAATAATCAATGAGATAGTAAGCAGAAGTGGCTCAACCAGTCAGCACCAAATTAGCAGGTTTTTTCTCTTTATCTGAATTGTGTGATTACCCTTTCCTTCTTATAAAAACTCCATGCTTTCCCAGAATGAGTGGGACACTTTTCTGGGTACTCTGGAATCCGTGCAAACTGAATTGCAATTCTGAGACCCCCAAATAAAGCCCTTGGTTCTTTTTCAGTTTCACCTTCTTTTTGAAGTTGACATAAGGTAAGGAAACTGATACTTAGAAAAATCAAAGTAACTTATCCAAAGACACAGAAATTGTCCAGGCAAAACTATCTGAAATCCAAACCCTAAGCTGCTAACCTCCACATTTTTCAGGGTCTGTATTTCTCCATTCCACAAGGCATTTGGACTGGATGACGTTTCCTACCATGTTTTCATGAATCAGTCTAAGGAAAGTTGAAACAGATTCTTTGCAAATAATTTTGGGAAATATGAATTAAAAAAAATAAAGCTCTGCTCTTTACTAAGAGTCTTTTCAAATCCTTTATTATGGTAATATATGTTACTTACCACCAGGAAGAAGATACTATATATGAGGTTTCCCAAAATCATTTTGACAATAAAATCTTTTTTTCCCCCAAAATAATTTGTGAGGCTTGTGTTCTATGGAATGTAGTTTGTGAATCACTGTACTGGAAAATTTCTGGGGTTTGTTCTAACCCTTCCCTTCTATACTTTATGATTGTTAAAGTGTTAGTGGGCCAAAGAAGTTTATTTACTCTGTTACACTTTTCCAATGACAACTGAATTTTAGTAAGCATGCAAAAACTAAGTAATTATATCAGTTAAAGCAGCAAGACCTGAAAATTTGCAGTGCGTAGGATTTTTTTTTTAATTTATTTGAGAGAGAGAGAGAGGACAAGCTAGAGGAGAGGCAGACAGAGAGGGAAAAGCAGACTCCCTACTGAGCAGAGAGCCTGATGTGGGACTCGATCCCAGGACCCCGGGATCATGACCTGAGCCGAAGGCAGACGCTTAACTGACTGAGCCAACCAGGCATCCCAATGTGGGTAGGATTTTTGATGTTATTAAAATTGCAGTAATTCAGTTCGTGCAGTGTTTATGAATAATCCTCTTTGTGAAAATTGTTAAATTAGTCATATGAAAGAAATGTAAAACATGGTCCCTGTCTTCAAAGAGATGCACCTGAGATTTCAAAGTTTATGTATCTGAAATGTGAATCCATATACTTATAAAATGCATGTAATATAACCAGTAATCTGAAACATGAATGGTTACTCTATAAATAATTGCTCCTTTATTTTACTTTTTTTTAACCTATAGAGAAATTACTTGCATTATATTTAGCTTTTACTATTATCTTCTGCAGTCATTGTGTATTTTGGGTCACTGTTTTTCTTATTCATCTGTTTTTCTTTCAAATACTTCTGCTTTTAGAGTAGAGATGATTGCATGCTGATATTTTTTCAAGAAGTTCTGTAGTTACATTTATTTATCAGCCTATTTATATAGGTGATAATCATGGAATTCACATATTTTGAGAAATTTACCTAAGCAAGTAACATGGATTGTAATTAATGTATCTTATCTAAGCTCTCTCTCTCTCTCTTTTTTTCCACTCCCAGGCTTACATTTCATTTGCTCTACAGTTGATTGGAATCCTTTTGGAAAATTTTATTTTTTAAAAAAAAAAAAAAAAAAAAAAAAAAAGAAAGGGAGGGAGGGAGGAAAAGAGGAAGGGAGGAAGGAAGGAAGGAAGGAAATGTCCTGACTGATTTCATCAAAGTTAACAGCCTTTTTCCAATGGAGTGAAGTTCTAACCTTGGCAAAGCTCTCACAGTTTTTTATGATCTGGGTTTCAATTCCCATTTCCCTCTTTTGTTCCCAAATTACTTCCCACAATTCACCTTCTCCTACTACGTGGTTGAGCTAATAAAAGTAGTCATTTGCTCTTCTTCACACAAAGAGACATCTAATCACTCTTAAGCTTTTTAATAAATTAGAGTTAATTAGTATAGTGTTCATATATTCTAATAAACTATAAGCTCAGTGATAGTAGTAGAATCTATATTTATCTTTGCAACTCCTATAACACCTAGTAAGACTATAATGAATATATTGAATGCTCTATAAATATTTTTGAGTGTATTATGCATAATATGAAAAGTCAGTAAGTTTTGTGTACCTTTGTTAGATGTGGCAATTTAATGGTACCATAAAGACTCAAAGGATCAGAGAATGTTTTTTATTTAGAATTGGTAAATGACTCTAATAAAACTAGGGATCTTTTAAAATTATTTCTTTCTTTTTTTTTTAAAGATTTTATTTATTTATTTGAGAGAGAGAGAATGAGAGACAGAGAGCATGAGAGAGAGGAGGGTCAGAAGGAGAAGCAGACTCCCTGCCGAGCAGGGAGCCCGATGCGGGACTCGATCCCGGGACTCCAGGATCATGACCTGAGCCGAGGGCAGTCGCTTAACCAACTGAGCCACCCAGGCGCCCTAAAATTATTTCAACAACTCTTTTATCATATATTAGATGGAGAAATCACATAATGTGAAAATACTCATAATGATGCTGGGAGGTATGCTTAATACACAATTAAGCACTTTAATGGGTCCCATCTACTGTAGCCTAGGTTATTAGTGGTTCTTTGGTATCTTATTTTACTTTCAGCTTGTCTATTAGCAATTTCATACCGACTCAAAGTTATATGTACTTGAGCTTTCCAAAGCTAGATTTTAATTAAACAGAATGGCAGGAAAGAAATTTCATTGTTGCATTCTTTTAATATTTTATGAAGAGAATAGTTTTTTTCTAATATATGAAATTCATTTCTTAAACAGTATTCCCTGGGAAGAGAAAAATAAAATGTAAACTTGTATCTTTTGAATGCTTGCCAGGTAACATTCAGCTTACAGTATATGCCTTCCAGAACTAATTAAAGAGCCACATTATTATCTATACAAACAGAATAAAAGCTTTGTGCAAGCATACACTCTATGTATGGAAATTCTGTCTGGGACCAGCTGTCAATTTCTGGGTTCCCTTTTTTCCTTTGAAGACTCTTCATAAAATGGAGATAAACACATTCCCTGCCTGTAGTATAAGTGTACCTGCAAATGTTTAATGCATCAGGGCATTTGGGAGATTATTTTAATGGATTTTTACCAAATCATGTTTGACAGTCAATTTAAATACATTTAAGTTACCACTTTTCACCTCTGCTGAAATCCAGTGGGAGACAGGGAAGTTCTCTTGTGAAATGATGGAGGAAGCTGAGGATAAAAGGCTCCATTCAAAATAAAAAAACTCAGTAAAAGAAACATGAGTTAATCAAATTGTCGTGGTTGAGAAAATATCCTTTCCTGTACAAGTACCCAAGTCGAAGTCATGTAGATAGAGGGAAGCTGCTCTTACAAAATTCATATTTAATTCTCTTGATATCTGGTGAACTTTTGAACCAGTGTGCTATGATTGTGCATAAAAATAGTAAATAGAAAAAATATTTTTTTTCTCTTTAAGTAGTGATAAAACTGCTGGTTTCTGACAAAGTTCTTCTTAGCTTTGGGAATAATATTCTTGACTTTTTATTTACCCACCTAAGGTAAAAGTCACAAGCCTATTTAGGATACTACTATTCATTATAACATCATATACTTTGTGCTAAAATTCAAGTAGTTGTCTATTTGTCTCCTAGTTGTGACCAGTAACTAATCATTAGGAGCAAGGTACTGACACTTTAAAGAATGAAAACAGTTATTACAACATGCTACTTCCTTGGCTGGCTGACCCTGAAAAAACAAAAAAGCTCAGGAGAATAGAGTGAAAGACCATGAAAACATGCAGAAGTCAACACAATTAAGTTGTCTCTTCCTGAAGATAGGAAGGCTTTTAAAAATATTTCAGAATGCCTTACAAATATTAACTAATGATCCTTTACCCTTTGCACTAAGTAACATTATTAGCATTATAATTAATTAGATGAAGAAGTTAAGGAAGTACTGAAATAATTTTACATGGGAGAATATCCAGGCTGCTGGCCCAGTTATAAATCAGGGCATGAAATGATCCTGCTCCTTATTGCCAGCCGTGGAATTGTGTAAGAGGGTGCGAGTGTGTGTGTGTGTGTGTGTGTGTGTGTACTCATGTTAATTTTTCTTGACCACTATAGGTAGGCAAAGGTATAATCAGAATGTACAGCAACAGAATGCTTCTCAGATAATTTAATGGTCCTCTATTATAATGACAAATACCTTCATGTAGAACTTGTTTATATTTAGTTGTTTAGAAATAAAAATATGAAGATAATAAAATTGTGTATACCCATCGAGTGACTGTCTATGCTAAATACTTGAGGTATATTATTACATTTAATTTATTCAGCTGTCCAGAAGTTTGGCATAATTATTTTTATTTTATGGAAAAGGAAACAGATTTAGGTCTATAACTTGGCCAAGGCCAAACTGTTAAGTGAATAACAGAATGGAGAGTTAGGCTTGGGACTGTCTGCTTCAGAGCTTTTGTATTTTGCTATTAATGCATCATGAATTTACCATTACTGTACTTTGTACTCTACCTGCTGTTTTCCATAACAGTAAAACAGAGAACAGTCATCAGTCTTATTCCAGTTCTGCTTATGGGTATATCTTTTAGTTTATTTCTTCCATACTCATCTACATTAGAGAAGAAATTATAGCCCTTAAACTTAAATATCACCATACATATGTTTCTCCATTCCATTCCTAATGTGCACTAAAGATGGATTTACGGTAACTAGTTTTCTGGGTCTAGGCCCTTCTTACAGGTCAGGGTCCCTGCAACAGCCCCCACCTGTGGCAAACTTCACTAGCTATTGTTCACAATTCATGTCATTCAGCTTTTCTGCTAACAGAACTGTTTTGTGCCAATCTCAGCCTATTGATAACTAATATTGTGGCTGGGCCAGCCCTTGTGGTTTTTATTATGACTGCAAGATGCCCTTCAGCAATAAACATCAGGAAACTTAAAAGAAAAAAAGATTTATTACTTAAGGGACCTAGAAATTACATGGCACACTTGGGCCTATATAGCGAAGTCTCAGGTAGAGAGAATGAAAACAATGCATGGGCCTGGGGTTCTGCTTTTATTGGGGTCGAGGGTGGGGGCCTAGGGTTTTATAGGCCCACTTTTTTTTTTTTTGATAAGTTAAACACAAGAGTGGGGACTTAAAACACAAGAAGAGGAAAAAAAAAGTGGTTCAAATGTTCAATTATTGGAATCAGCCGAGATCTGGAAAACAGAGGAGCCTCAGTGGGGGGAGGTGGCCTGGCTCTTTACCTAGTTGTGTGGCTGGTGATGGGTTTGAGACAGGCATTTGTATTAGTAAAAAAAAACCCCAAAACCAAAAACCAAAAAAAACCGCAAACAAACAAACAAACAAAAAAAACAAGAAAGAAAGAGAAACTGTCAGGGTTTATGCTACAAGGAAACAGATATTGTTCCGTGTATTTTTTTCAGAATATTCTCTTGAATTCATGGTCCAATTTTTATAACTTCCAGGTGGCCTTTGACAGGTTCCCTGTCGTATGTTGGCCTCCATCTACAGGTTCCCCTCCCGTAACCTGTGCTGCCTATGAAGCCATAGTTCCTGGATCCTGTCCCCACAGTTTTTACTCAGGGTTCCTATTCCTGCAGCACTGTGATTCCCCCACAGTGGTACAACTGAGGCCGACGGTTGCCATTTTGTTTTGTTGCAGCCTGCAAAGCGCCAAACTGTGCTGTCAGCTTTGTTGAAAAGAATGTCTTCTTCTTAAAGAGAGACAGCCTCTGTTATGTGAATTGTCTTATTTCTCAAAGTCTTGGAAGAAATTTCAAAGAAATGAGTCATGGATCTTTTCATCCTTAACACACTCTTTCTCCAAGAATCTAAATGAGACTCTGAGAAACTGGAACAAATATGAGTAACAAATACTGTATGGTTATCAGAATATGATTTCTTCAAGGACAGAGGCATTGCTATTGGGCATATCTGAGTGCTTAGCTCTGTTCCAAAGTTTCCTTCCAGGAAGTCATTTTCATGCAAAGAAACACCTGGTGGGGAGACTTCCCATGTCCGCTCCTCATAGTCAAATGTGTTTTGATTTCAGTGCTGAACATCCAGTAGACTGTTGATAGTTAATTTTGTGTCAAAACTGTGACTGAATCATGGCATGCCCCGATATCTGGTTAAACACTTTTTTCCTGGGTATGTTTGTGAGGGTGTTTTGGAAGAGATTAATATTTAACTTGATAGGCTGAGTAAATCGAATCGACTTCTCCAATGTATATATGGGTATCATCTAATCTATTGAGGACCAGAATAGATAAAACAAGATGGAAGAAGGGGGGGGGGACTTGCTCTCTTTTCTTGACTGTGTGAGCCAGACATGCATCTTCACCTGCCCTTGGAATGCCTGGCTCTCAGGTCCTCACACTCAGGCTGGAATCCACACCGTTGCCCTCCAGCCCCCAGCCCTTCAAACTACACAACTGGCTTTCCAGGGGCACCAGCTTGCAGACAGCAGATTGTGGAACTGCTCAGTCCACATAATCATGTGAGCCAATTTCTTATAATTCCTTATAATAAATCTCATATATGTGTGTGAGATATGTACACATGTAATGTACATGCATGTATATGTGTATACATATATATTTCATATATAAACATTTCATTTGGCAAAAATGTTGCACATACATACATAACAGTCAAATCTGCAAAATCTTCCCTTATTTTTCTTCAATCTAGAATTCATTATTGTATGCAATTTATTTTTTATACAGAAAATTGTATTCAGCAACATATTTTGGTGTTGGATTGCTTGTACCATTTTACCTTCCAAGAATAATGGTGTTTCCTCTGCTTCCAAGTTCTTAAAAGAAACTTTGTAAACCCTTTTAGACTGCCAACAGAGAGACCCACAAAAGGGAAGATGAAGTATTGTTAAATCTCATGGAATGTTTGGGGAAGGACAATAGTTTGGTGTCAGTGAAGTCAGGGTGATAGCTTGAGTTCATTCATCAGTCAGCATGCAGGGCGTGTGCACCATGTTCCCTCTTACTGTTCATTCACATAATAACCTTTGTCTAGAGTCATTAATCTTCTATGAAGGACCCACATTTGGGGTATGTTTTTCTGTTAGTTGTTATTTGATTCAACTCTCCCTATTATTTATATTTTGTAATCACATGACATGATGAAACAATACCTTTGAAAAATATATGTGAAAGTGGGAATGATGATATTAGCAGTTAAGAATTTGATACTTGCCAGCTTCTGTGTTAGGTGTTCTTCATATGAGACCCACAATTTCATAGCAAGCCTGAGAAGTAGAGGGGCTATGTTAAGAAAACTGAGAACAAATGAAGTATGAGCAATCCCATTCTCTTCATCTCTTCCTTCCCCTCAGAGAATACTGCCTACTTTTCTTCTCTTCCTAAGTGTCCTCATTCTACGAGAGGGTCTGTCTAACCTCACTCCTTCTTGGTATTGTGTTTTATGAATAGAATAGCGAAAGTGTGGAGAAATTGGAAAACTCTGAGGCCAGCTGGATTTCCATTGGAAAAGGAAGAGAGATACAGCAGGCAGGAGAAAAAATTAGATAGTCATAAAGGAGAGTGCATGTATAAGATACTTTGAAAGAGAAACATATATATATATATATATATATATATGTATATTAGGGAGAAATATATATATATGTATATTAGGGAGGAATATATATATATATGTGTATATATATATATGGGAGGAAATAGCTCTCATTTTGAAAAGCAGTGTGTACTTTATGACTGTAATATCAAGATGCCCTTGCTCAAATTGCCACAGAAGATATTAATTCCTTACACAGAGATAGAAAAGACCCATGTGCCCCCAAGTACCTCTCACCCACCTAATCCATACACCTTCCCTCTCCCAAGCTATTTTGACAAAATCTCAGATGTATTTTATCTGTACATATTTTGGCATGTGTATCTAAAGATTCTTGAAAAACATATTCCCAATTCTCTTATTCTCTCTCTTTCTCTTTTTCTAAATAATTAAGTACTCCAATTTTGGAGATGTAATTTATTATGTATAATCTCCCATATATGTCAATTAATACTTTTTCAATTCCCCAAATGTGAAAACACTGAACAGTAGTTTCTTCTGTTTATACATCCTTTTGTCTTTTTTTAAATATTTTTGCTTTATATATGTGTTATATCAATGTTGTTTTTATTGTTGTTTTAACCAATCGGTATCAATTTCCATTTACTCACATGTTTACCCCACCTAGTGCTTTTCATTCCTGCTGGAATGATTTTACTTCACATTAAAGAACTGTCACATTTTTTGTGGGTCTTCTGACAACAAATTCTTTTATGTTTTCCTTTCTGAAAATATTTTCATTTTGACTCTATTTTTTTGGTAAGGTAATTGTTCCTAGGTACATACAGAATTCTATGCTGTTTCTTTTTCTTTCATTGCTTTAAAGATCTCTTTATTGTCTTCTGGCTCCCATACTTATTTTGAAAAATTAGCTGCTGTTCTCATCTTTGCTCTCTTGGCATTAATAGATCTCTTCCTTTGCCTTTGATGTGCCAGCGTGTGATTTTCTTCATATTTATTCTTCTTGGTTTTGCTAACTACATTGAATTTGAGGTTTGTAATCTTTCACAATATTTACATATTCTAAGTCTTTATTTCCTCAAATAGAGTTTCTTGTTTTACTTTTTCTCTCCTCACTTTCTCAGATTTCAGATAGACACACGTAACACCTTTGAACATGTCCTCCAAGTTACTTATGCTTTGCTTTTTTTGTTTCTCTGAATTTCAGGTTGGATATTTTTTACTGAAATTTAGTAACACCATCTTCTGCCAAATCCAGTCTGAGGTTAAACTCATCGAATGAACTCTTAATTTCAGATTCTTTATTTTACTGTTTTAGAATGAGCATATTTTTCCTATATAATAAAAAGAAAATGTATTCTCTTTAACATTAACAATTGTCTTAGTCCGTTTGGGCTGCTATAATAAAATATCACAGATTGGATGACTTGTAAACAACAGAAATTTATTCCTCACAGTTCTGGAAACTGGAAGTCCTGGATCAGGGTACCAGCCCAAGTCAGTTCTGGTGAGACTCCTTTTCCAGTTTGCAGACTGCCGACTTCTCTGAGTGTCCTCCCATGTGGAAGGGGTTAAGGAGCTCTGTGGGGTCTCTTGTATAAAAGCCCTAATCCCATTCATTAGGGCTCCACCTTCATGACCTTCTCACATCCCAAAGGCGCCACTTCTAATACCATCACATTGGGTGTTAGGATTCTAATGTGAATTTTGGGGGGACAATTACATTCAGACCATAGCAATAATCATAAAGATTTTTTTGAAGTTGCTCTCTCCTGCTAACTCCAGTATCTGGACCACTTCTGTCCTGTTTCTTATCTTTTTTATTTTTTGATTATTGATCACTTTTTACTTCATCTTCACATATCTAGTAGTTTTGATTACATATTGGGTATTTTGATTAATATATAATAAAGGCTCTTGATTATGTTATTATCCTTTGAAGACTATAAAGCTTTTTTGGTAGACAGATACATTCCAAGTGGGTGTCCTTGATACTAATGAGGCACACTTTTCGTTTTTATTAAACCAGTGAGTATAGTTTTGCCCTTATTCCTAGGGACTAGCCCATACACTTAGTGTGTGATTCTTACTTCTGTGGTGTGTTACTCTTATGGTTACTGAGCGTGTGAATTAAAAGACCAAGATATTAATTATGACCTTTTGACTTAGACCTAAGTTCTGAGTCAGTACAGAGACCACTCCTGGATAGCCTCTCAAATCTCTGCTAAGCTCTCTTGCTTCCCAGTGGCTCTTGGTTCATTAGAACTCCTCAAGTCTCATTTAGTACTTATGAGTTGCCAAGGACCAAAGGAAAGTTTTTACATATTCTTGGGGGAATTTATTCTGTATTTTTTCCCCTAAATATTAGTCAGCCGGACACCCCTGAGTTCTTATTTTTATTCCCTTGGCTTAGTTGCTTTCTCCTTGGGCTCTGTTTCCCTGTGCCATGATTTAGAAATGCCATCATGGGAAAAGCCAGCATGACCATAGAGCTAATTTTGCATGCTTCTCTTTTCTCAAAGGTTGTACCCCTGCCTTGATTGTTATGTAATACCTGTAAGAATTGTTTTATGTCTTTTTTCTAGTTTTTAAAGTTATTTTTACTGGGATGGTTAATCTGATATCCTCTTATGAGCATCAATAGACTCCAAGTGCTTGATTTTAACATAGATTATGTGTTTAAATTTATTGCAGTTATTCTCTCTGTTGCTCCTGTTATTCCACCTGACCATTGGGAGATTAAATGTTTTAAAATTATTCTCCTAGGGGTGCCTAGGTGGCACAGTCGGTTAAGCATCGGACTCTGTTCCAGCTCAGGTCCTGATCTCAGGGTCCTGAGATCGAACCCAGCATGGGGCTCTGCACTCATTGCAGAGTCTGCTTAAGATTGCCTCTCCCTCTCCCTCTGCCCTGCCTCTCCTCCCCAAATTGTGCATGCTCTTTCTCTAAAAAAAAAAAAAAAAAAAAACTAAAAAAAATTATTTTTCTAGGTGGACTAATATTGCTTTGACCATGACAGTTTTTTATGGTGGGTTTTTTAGAAGTCAGGCTTTATACAGGTATAATCTTATAGTCAGATGAGGAAACGAAGGTTCATAGCAGGTAATTGTCTAGTGCAACAGAGTAGGTAAATAGTAAAGGCAAGAGTCAAATATTTGTACTTGTTTTATTAAAGCCTCCTGTTACTGTTTTATGTCTAATCTACAGTTTGATAGTTACCATATATTTTAGAGTGGCTGTAAGGTAACTTGAAAGTGAGTAAAGAAAGTGTTGTTTAATAACAACATTTAAAATGAATTAATTTTTGAGAAAATTGGCCATTCTATAATTTTATAGTCATGTTAAGGTGATCAAACTGATCACTGTTTTCATTTATTTTTTTATGTGAACTAATATATTTGACCTGCTGCCTGATGAGCTTGTAGGTAGAACTTATTAATAGATGTGTTAGTGGGAAGTTCAGGATAATCATACGAGTCATCTTTTGGTAAACAGACTGAATGCTTGTGTATTTTTTTCTAAGAAGGAAAGGAAAATAGTATTTATTTGTTGTCAACTATGTATTATATCGGAGTCTTCATGTGAACTATTTCACAATCTAATGATTATTTGGGTGACAGATGTTATCCCAACTGATGTAGTTAAAGAAATTGAGACTAGTTTGGTGAGGTTGTTTAAGATATTATAGAGTTGAGATTCAGCATAGTTTGCATTTTTCAGGACACAGAAGGTCTAAATGCCTACAACTCTAGAGTCCTGCAATACTGAGACAAGGAACCAAACACCTTATATAAAGAAAAAAACACATAGCCATAAAACCTTAACATACTGAAAAATGTTTGATTGCCTCATTTGCAATAAAATATTTTAATTAAGCAATATTATACCTTCTCTTTTATTTATCAAATTAGCAAATTGACAGATTTGCAAGATAGAACTGTCACTCCAGGATTCTAGTGGTAGGGTGTAATATTCTTTGGGATATAATTTTGTAAAATTTTTATACTATCAGACTTAGTTACCAACATTAAGCAAATCTATCATAAGGAAATAATTAAATTCCTGAAATTTATTGATGAACATGATAGGATTATTCCCAAAGCAAGAACTTGAAGATAATCTAAATTCCCAAGAATGGAAGATTGGTTAATTAAAATAATGATATACCATAGAATGGAATATTATATACTCATATTGATGTATTTTCTTTAAGCAAATATAAAAATGGAATTTACAGGATAATATCAATTATATCAATATATGCAATGGAAAATATACAAGGAAACAAACTATGCTAATGGTGATTTTCTCCAAGTGATGGTGTTCCAGGTGGTTTTAAAATGTCTTTTATACTCTTTTGTATTTTCTAATTTTCAACACATATTGTTTTAATAATCAGGTAAAAAGACTCATTATACATACTACACATGCATTGACTTTGGGGATTGAGACTGACTACTGACATGGAACCCACCTCTCCTTTGTAGGAATACAGAGAGACAACGTTGCTCAGTCTCCACAGGTTGGTGAGGCTTTGTGATGAAGTTCTAGTAGGTGCAGTATGAGCATAAATGCTGTTCCTCTTCCAGGCAGAGCCAATGGAAAGCTCCTCTTGTGATCCTCTGGTCTTCTTCCCCTTCTGTGAACTTGATGTAGAAGAGTCATCAAGGTTTGATTATACAGAGGTTCTCTGAATCTTGAGTTTGGGAAAGTCATTATGGAAGTAGATTTTTTTTGTGAGTGAAAAGTAAAGCCTATCTTACTTGAGCCATCATAGATTTTATTTAACTTAGCGGCTAGCATTATCTTAAAAACCTCTTTGTCTCAGTTTTCTCACTATAACATGGAGGTAACAACAATAATAATAATCTCGTAGGGTAATTGCAAAGTAAATGCACATAGTTCTCCTCAAATCTTAACTACTATTATAAACTTTATGTATTAATCTATAGTGCTATAGATGGGGACTAGGATACTGTTCTGGTCCAGTGTTTGAGAGAGCAGCTCCCTGGAGGTAAAACTTTGTTATTAACAGTAACTTGCTTATTGAGGAGTTTACAAACCTTGAATGTGAAGTAGTTGATTTCCAAGAATAAGAAGCATAATGTCCACCCAACTTGATTCTTGTGTACTTTTACTAAGACCTCTGTATTTTGATTAGCATCCTATTTGTTGTTTTCCTCACTGGATTCAAATGCACAAGAAGAAACCTTATGATTTACTAGGTATGAATCATGAAAAGGAAGGAGTCAAAACAAAACTGAGTTCATGGGAATAAATCCATTAATTTTTTAAAACGTGAACTTGCATAGGTCACACAATTGTTTCTATCATCGCTGTGTTAAATCTTCTGGAGCCATTGACATATGCTAATCATTGAGACTGATCATATGTAGCCAAATTTGGGGCATTTTTCTCCAAGAAAAATAATAAACATTGAACCAATATTTTAAAATATGTCCTCACTGGAATGGGATTTGGAAACTTTTCCAAGAAAATGTAGTTCAATATACATAGAAAAAGCTATCATGCTTTCAGTACCCCTTTTGGCTAGGTGAAAATGTATAGATAATAAGGGGCAAGATGGGAATGTCCTATGTAATATAACTGAAAAAAATTGGGAAAGATCTGCTTTTAAATATAGTTAAATAAGAAATCTGCAGAAATTTTAAAGTGGATTCATCTCTAAAGATGTAAGAATGAATTAAATGAAATAGGTCCATGCCATGCTAACCTTGAAGCAAGAGACTCTTTGGAGTATGATTTATTCATTACTAAAATCTTCAACAGTCCCAGCTTTATAATTCACCAGAGAAACTGGTTGTGTAGAGGTGAGATTTGAAGGTTGCTAGGAATGACACCTCTCACAAAAATACCTCTCTTATAGGCGCCTAAAAGTTCACCCATGGAAGGGCTATGCTTTGGGCCTTCAGTATTTTGGTAAAGAGAGTAGTGTAGTTGAATGTCAGATTCCGGTTTGAATTCTGGCTCTGCCACTTACTAGTTATGACCCTGGATAAATTACCTAATCTTTCTGAGACATAAGTTCTTTATCTGTAAAATCCAGTTTATACTACCTAACTTTAAGCCTATTTTTATGGAGCTTAAAAGGTATAGTTAACATAAAGCATTAAATATCAATCCTGGAAAGTAACTGTCAACAGATTGAAGAAACTCCTCAAGAGCTCATTATTTGAAGGATTTCTTCCAGCTAACTAGTAATGGAAGCTGTATCCTTCTTGATCTTAATGTAGGACAGACACTAGGAAAGTTAGGTAGGTGATGCGTCTAGAGGAAAAAGAAGAAATATACAGGGCAACTTCTAAAAGAAATTTAATATTTTTTTTCTTAACTTGGACACAGTAATCTCCTCTCTGAAATTCTGAGGAATAATTGTAAAAATGAAACAGCTATATACAAGATGTCCTTTCCATACTTTTTTACAATTATAATAATAACAATGAAAATAGAAAATATGTATGTTTAAAAACAGGGAAATGTTGAAATATATCACAATATAGCCAGTGGATAGAGCATTACACAATCATTGGAGGTGACTAAATACTGTAAGAGGAAAAGGATACTGATGTGTGTATTTACATGTCTAGAAATATAAGATTGGGAGAGGATGCAACAAAATATTTATAGAAATGTAATTAAGGGAGAAATTTCTTCCTTTTTTCTCCTTTTCTGTAAAGAGTTTTTATTGATTTTACAGAAACAAAGTAAGATGCAGAGCAAAGGGTGATTTTTTTCACAGCAAATGTTCACAATGGTCTGTAGCCATGTAGATGTGAGCACAGCCACCAGGCTGCCTGACCTGACAATAGACTGCATTAGTTTTCAAGTTCCAAGAACTAAAATTTCAGTAGACGCTGTTGAAAGTAGTAGGTTAGTGACACTTGCTCTTCATATCTTTTATACATTTAGGCATGAAACGATAGCGCAAAGGAATTCAAGGTATTCATAGTTAAGTGTCACTGATTAACTTGAAACAATGGCCTACTACATTTGAAAACAGAATGGAAAAAATGTTGAATTAAGGCTTAAGTAAATAGTCTCTTTTCTGAATACTATCCCTTTTCCACTTGTTGGCTCAGTTGAACTTGATCTTGAATTTCCCTTGAATTTTTTCCCATGACGTGTTGGGGACTACTGGAGTCACCGGCATCTGGACTTGCCTCAAGGCAGTGGCAAATCTCAATGCTACCACACAGGGCTTGGAGAAAGCTAATAGACTAAATATTCTAATGTGAATTTTCTGTAATGGTGATAAAATATACACGTTATAAAATGGAGTATTACATTTGAATGATGAGCTCCTTTATCTTTATAATAAATACATCAAAATAACAAGTTACTAGGGCAAGGTGATCGGATGATTAGCACAAGCCACACTACCCCTATGTTAAGTGTGCACCATATATGGCTGGATTAATCTAGCACTGACATACAGATTCTCAAGCTTATGTTACTTTTTAATTGGTGCATTTCACTTTAATTTCATCAGCAGAAAATAGGTAAATTCTTGATAGCCAACTTTATAGCTCAGAAGCTCTGGAAATATATCAAATAAGTTTGAAATGCTGAGCCTATTTGCTTGATACAATCTTTTTATTAATTCATATTTCAATTATGGATCTCACAGTCTAATGTATTTCCCTCATTATGTCAAAGAAGCAGTTGGACGACAATTTTCCATTGGTCTCTCACATTTCCACATATCTTGTGAGCAGAGGCCCTGACCATCTTTGTTCTAAACTATGTTTTCTAGGATGTTTTTATAGCAAACAGTCTTGGCAGATAAGAGTGTCTTCTTTGAAGCAGAGGATAGGTTTTTTTTTTTCTTGTCCGGTATAGAAAAGATAATGTCTCCCTCTGGGGAAAAAGGCCAATTTGCTAGCTGCCTGCTCTAACATCGTAGGGTTTCCTGAGGTTGGCATTCCTCAGCTATGAGCAAAATCACTGCATGCGGCCCACCCCAAACATTTGCCCGGCTTGCTCTGGGTTGTTCTATGGGACACGGGGGACAAGGGCAATGGATGCTACTGGGAAGCTCATGCTGCTTACTATGCTATGTCTTCTGCCCAGATCCATAAAGTTGATGGTCTAACTTAGTTTGCAAGCAGGGCGAAATCCCAGGCCCTTCATATTTCTTGACAGAAATTTAGACTTAAATTTGCTCGCTCTCTGTAGCAACAGCACAGAACTTACTGTTTTTTTTAATCATCTCTATGTCCATTCTTACATGAATATTTTCTATCTCATTTTCTGTTTCTTCAGATTACTTCAGGATTGTGTATAGTGTGTATTACTTTGTGGAGCAAAATCATATGTCTATATTATGTATGTGTTGATGTATAAATAACCAGAGATCTAGATTTAAGATAGAAGCATTGATTCTTAGGGATGTGGCTTTTTAATTGAAGAGAAATGGATCTGATATTGAAGGAAAAAAAAAAAAAGAAAAGCAATAGGAGAAGATAAACACTGGGTCCTTGCTTCCTTCCTTATTCCCTGTTCTCTCTACGTCTCCGATATCTTTGTATTTTTAAGTGGCCTAGTTTCTCTCTTTGCTCATCCTAAGGAGAGTTGCTGTGATAAGGGCTGTGCAGACATAAGGGAAAGCAGAGTAAAAGAACGAAGGAGAGATAGAAAGGGAAAACTGAGAGACAGATTAGAGGTTGAATTCTCTCCTTTCTATCCTCTCACGGCTCTTTATTCTGCTTTCAGTATGCTGACAGTGAATTGCAGTTTAAGTTGCCATTTAGAGAACACATTTGAGTGGATTCTTTCTAACCCCATAACTTTCTACCCTTGATGATGCTTATTCTCCCACACACAGATATTTCTGGTTTTACTTGGGAACCTCAATTTGTCTAGATCTGAAATTGGCTTTATTAGTTTAGAAGAAACAATTTTGGAAACATAGGCTGGGGTTTACATTTGGAGTGTTTTGTTGGACCCAAGCAGTAAAGAAGCTTTTTCTAAGCCTAAGGGATATCAGAAATAAAGCTTAGAATTAAGAAGAAGAAACTTGGTCAGTGGGCCTAAGGAAAACAGATGACATGACAAGGACAGAAATAAAAGATTGGGGAAGGTAAGTGGAATGAATACATGTAATACTTGAACAACCACAGTTTGATGGTTGAATTGGTTTGGGCAAAGTGTATAAACAACAGGTGGTAGCAGAGAAGAAAGAATGTTGTTTTATTTGTGGTAGTGAAGAGAAACTATGGGAAGTAGTAAAGAGAAACTAGACTAAGGAAAGCATTGAAATTATAATTGCTGAGAGCATAGATGGAGAAAGTGAAAATACTTTTCAAGACTAAAATGATACATTCTGAAGAGAATGTTTCTCTCTTACACTGTTCTTCATGGAGTGGAAGTTGTTCCGGAGTTGGGATTATTCACATACAACCCGTATTAGTTTCCTGGGGCTGTTGTAGTGAATTGTCACAAATCTGTGGCTTGAAACATCAGCAGATGTGTCAGCAAGGCTGCATTCACCTGGAAGGCTGTCAGAGAGAATCTGTTCCTTGCCTCTTCTAGCTTTTGCTGGCTGCTGGCTTTCCTTGTCCCATGACTGTGTCACTACACCTTATGCCTCCTTCACGTTGTCTTCTCTGGGCGGGAGGGTGGGGGCGGGGGGTTCCTGACTAATCTCCATCTGCCTTCCCCTCATAAGGATACATAAAATGGCAATCAGGGCCCACCTGGATAATCCAGGATAATTTCTCATTTCAAAATCTCTAATTTAACTACATCTACAAAGATTCTTCCATGTATAGTAACATTTACAAGTTCAAGGGATTGGGGCTGGATATGTTTGAAGCCCATTCCTGGGCTGACTGCATTCATTACCCAAGAGTGGCCAGCCAAGGGGATAGCTGGGGACTGAGAACCCAGTCGTTTCTCTGCCTGCCAAGCTGGACCACCCAGAGGGCAATGAGCTCTTTTACAACTCACACAACGGGTATTACCAGAACCGAGGACATTTGAAAGAATATTGGAAAAGTTGATAGACAGCAGAATTTCATAAGGTAAGGTTTTCCCTAGAAGGCAGTCCGAAAGAAGTAACTAGACTAGAGGGGAAATGGAAGATTAAAATGAATAGTATTAGGAAGGAAAAGTTTTTGACCATTTTTATACAAATTAAACCAAAATACTTCTTTTTTAATTGTTAATTTTACTGTCTTTGTGTTCTCCAAAGAGGCATACTTACCTTAGTGACTTTCAAAGAAACATCTTGAGGGAACATCCGTTATGGTAAGTGTCTGAAGTAATTCTTCATTTCTTCTATTGAAATAGAAGTCCTAGCTGTTAAAACCATGAGACACAGTGGAGACGTGCCCCTTTCACAGGAACTGTCCCTGGCTTCATGTGAAGATGAGGTTTAGAGTTAGGGGAAAGCCACTCTCTTGAGGATACCACTCACTGTAATTTTGCACAATTCACTGAACTTCTTTGAACTTCAGTTTTCTCTGCATAATAGAAATGATCACATCCAAATCATAAGGATGCTGTCAGGGAAACAGCATCATAAAGGAAAGCTTTAAACATGGTATCCGAAAATATAAATTTACATCCTATTTCTTTTTTTGTGAGCTGAGCAGTATCCCACAGAAACATGGAGAATGACCAGTCAGGCAGTAACAATCGAATATAGCTTTTTTTTTTTTTTGTCATTTATTAAATGTGAAAAATGCCAATTATTCCAAGGTATATTAGTGGTTGTTAATATTTTAATTTTGTATCTATATGGCAGAGTCGTGCTAGCTCTGCAGTAACTATTTCCTTTTCCTTTTGGGGCACAGTGTATGACATCGCCTTGCCTTGCCTATAGTTAGGTAGCCATGAAGTATGACCGATAACATGTAGACCTAATGGATATATGCCACTTCTAAGGCTAGGCCTCTCATGAAATATTTCATTCACTGTTCATGCCCTTGCTTGGTAGGAAGACTTCCCAAAAGTTGGCAGATGTGTCCTATAAAGGGCCCATTAGTATTTTAGACTTTGTGGCTCATACAGTCTCTCTTATAACTACTCAACTCTGCCTTTGTAGGGCGAACGCAACCACAGACAATACAACAAGAAACCAATGTGTATGGCTCTGTCCACTAAACTTTATTTACAGGAACAAGCAGCTGGTCAGATTGGGCCTGTGAACCATAGTTTGCTGACTCCTGGTCTGACCTGACTCCTAAACCACACCAGTGGTTTTCATCCTACCTGTATAATGGACACATTGTAGAGTTTTTATAACGATCAGTGACAATTTTCCATCTCAGAACAATTAAAGCAGGTATCTGAGGGTGAGGACAGGGCCCCGGGACTTTTTTAAAGTTTCTTGGGTGATACAAATGTACAGTCAGTGTTAAGAACAACTGTCCTACATTGTACTGCCTCCAAGAATGAAGGAAATTGTCCTCATTATTGCCTTGCTGAAAAGGTAAGTAGAGCCTATCGGAAGTATCTTGAGAGATGAGGGCACCTTGAGAAGAACTGCAGTAATAATTATTTATTGAAAAAACAATGATGCTCATTTGAATCTCTTCATATATTGCAACGGAAAAATTTTATTTTCAAAGTGATGTAAAATTTACACATATGTTGAAGTTATAATACCAACTGTCTAGATATCTGATTACAAAATTATGATTAAATTCCTTAAAACTGGAATTTTTTAAGCTTGTGCCCTAACCTTAGGTTGCCTATTAGGGGAGGCAGAACTCCTCCTGGGATATTATATCTCAGTTCTGGAGAATCCACACACATACCAACAGATAAGCATTTTATCGAATTCCCTGTGTCATTGCAAAAAGAGCTATTTTGTGGCTTTGTCTGTTGGGAGAGTTGTGATTTTCATTTTTCCTCTTACTACATCTAGGCACACTCATGTACAAGGGTAATTTGTCTTCTTCCTGATTTTTACTTTTAGCCTATTTTCAGGACAGGCTTGTTTTAAATTATAATTAGGTTTTCAGATCGTTATCCTTTGAGTAGTCTCACCTCTAGACTGACCATAGACAGTATAATTATCAAGCTTCTTGTCAAGGCTGATAACCTGCAGCCTTTGGTTGTTTGGATAACATTTTCTCTTTCTTGTCCTACCAAGAGCTGAAAGTTTCTTTTTTTTAAAATTTTTTTTAAAGATTCTATTTATTTATTTGAGAGAGAGAGACTGAGAGAGAGAGCACATGAGAGGGGGGAGGGTTGGGAGGGTCAGAGGGAGAAGCAGACTCCCCGCTGAGCAGGGAGCCCGATGTGGGACTCGATCCAGGGACTCCAGGATCACGACCTGAGCCGAAGGCAGTCGCTTAACCAACTGAGCCACCTAGGCGCCCCGCTGAAAGTTTCTTCAAAGCTAAAACTAGTATAGGGACCTATTGTTGGCACACTTTGCTGTGCTTGCTATGAATCTGGGCAAATCAGCGCCCATTACTCTATGAGTGGGAGCCCCTCAGATTTGTATTCAGAAGAATGAAATTGTCATCCAAGATAGTTTTGAGAGAGCTGTTTAGAGTCAAGTGCATTTCAGCCACTCTTCTGTAATAACAAAGCCTACAAGTGGCCTTGGTAAACAACATTGTAAGGTTAATAGAATGCTAAAATACCAGAAGCTGACAGGCTGAAAATGATCCATCTGAAAGAGTGTGCACAACCAAGAATTGTCACTGAAGACACAGATGATCCCACATAAATAGCACATTGTCAAATGTATACTTGTATGGTGCCAAGCTTCCTGACAAAAATTGACAATTTTAGTTAAACGTTTGGTATTTCCATGATTAAAAATTCACTTGCAATAAAAAGACATTGTATCATATCAAAATACCCATATCATAAAACAGAAAATTGGTTTAGTAAATCTGGCAAATGGGATGTCATCTCTGAATCAAGCTCTTTGACTTGAAATAAACAGCTTACAGGTCTATTGATTCACTTCCCTTCAGTTTAGGCACATTGTATTCTTGAAGCTTCTGTATTAAGTTTATTTAAGTATACTATGCATACAGTAAAGTGTGAAAATATTAAGTCTACAACTTGGTCACACCCTTGCAAACATCAATCAGATCAAGGTAAAGAATATTAGCAGCACCAAGAAACTCCCACATGCATCCTTCTCTCTCACTGCTTTCCAAAGATAATCATTATTCTTACTTTATCACTATGAATTATTTTGACTTATTTTTGACCTTTAAATAATTGGAATCATATGTACTCTTTGTTATTTGGCTTCTTGTATGTCTATCATATTCAATCCATGTTGTTATGTATAAAATTAATTCAACCTTTTTATTTATTTTTTGTTGTGGTAAAACACATGTGACATGAAATCTACCCTTACAACAAATTTGTAAGTATACAGTGCAGAATACTGCACTGTATACTTACTTTAGCTTATCAAGTATCTTCTATGAATTTGACTACTTTAGTTACCTCATATATATGGAAACACAATATTTGTCCTTCATGACTGGCTTTTTTCACTTACTCTAATGTCCTCAAAGTCTATCCATGTTGTAATACATGATAGAGTTTCCTTCTTTATAAAGGCTGAATAATACTCCATTCTATGTATGCACCATATTTTCTTTATTCATCTGTCAATAAATATTTCGGTTGTTTCCAACTCTTGGCTATTGTGAGTAGTAGTGCTGTGAGCATGAATACAAATACTTCAAGATACCAATTTCAGTTCTTTTGGATAAAGACCCAGAATGGGATTTCTGGATCATATGTAGTTCTGTTTTCAATTTTTTGAGGAACCTCCATACAGTTTTCCATAGTGGTTATGCCATTTTACATTTCTACCAATAACATACAAGGGTTCCAATTTCTCCGTAACCTCACCAACACTTGTGTTTTAACTTTTCTGTTATTTTGATAATGGCCAACTTAACATGTATGAGGTTGTATCTTAATTGTGGTTTTGATTTGCATCTCCCTGATGTTAGTGATGTTGCACACCTTCTCGTATTCCTGTTGGCCATTTGTATGTCATCTTTGAAGAAATGCCTATTCGAGTCCTTTGCTAGTTTTCAATGTGTTATTCAGGTTTTTTGCTATTGAACTGTAGGGGTTCCTTTTATATTTTGGATATTACCACCTTATCAGATATATGATTTGCAAGTATTTTCTCACATTCTGTAGATTGCCTTTTTGGGGTATTTGTGGACTTCTTTGGGTTTATCATACATAGAAGTTAGTTAGGTTTCTTGAATCTGGATGTCCATTTCCTTCCTCACATTGGGAAATCTTCAGGCATTATTTATTCAAATAAGCTATCTTCCTCTTTCTCTCTCTCTCTCCTTCTGGCAGTCCTACAATGCATATATTCATCTGTTCATAATATTTCAGAAATTCCTTAGGTGTTCTTCACTCTTTTTTATTCTTTTTTTCTTTTTGTTTCTCTGACTGAATGATTTCAAATGATCTGCCTTTGAGTTTGCTGATTCTTTAGCTTGATCAAGTCTGCTGTTGGACTTCCCTCCCTGCCCCACCCCAGTGATTTTTTTCACTTCAGTTATTTTATTCTTTAGGTCCAAAATTTTTGTTTGATTCTTTTTAAATATTTTCTCTTTGTTGATATCCTCATTTTATTCATGCATTGCTTTCTTTAGCTTATCAAGTATCTTTATGATGCTTATTTTGAATTCTTGTCAGATAATTCATATACCTGTTTTCTTAGGATTGGTTTCTAGAGAATATTTTATTCCTTTTGTTGGGTCACATTTCCCTGTTTCTTGTGTCACTGTAATTTTGTGCTGGGATCTGAACACTTGAAAAAAAAGTAGCCATCTCTCCCAGGCTTTACAGACTGTCTTGACCTGGGAAAGATCTTCACCAGTCAGTCCAGGTAGATATTCTGGGTGAACTCTCAAACTTGCTCTGTGGAAGTATCTTCTTTGGATTCATGCATGTAAATCCACAATTAAAGGGATTTGTTGGTTTCTTTTATCAGCAGCTCATAATTTCTCATATCTTTTGGTGTCTGTCTGGGTATGGCAGGTTCTTTGCACTTGCTGCAAGATACTCAAATCTCTTTTATTTTCAGTTGCCCCTAGAATTCCAGAATATGTAGGATACCTTCAGAATTTATAGTCAGGGAAGACATAAACCAGTCCCTCAAGCAACCCCCTGGAAAGGTAAAATGTTGGATGCATGCTCCAACTTTTTTTTTCCCTAGAGAGAAGCTGAGAGTTGGGGGTTTTCTCCCACTTGTTCTACCCAGGGGGAAGAACTATAGTGAGTGAGTACATGCTGGTTCAAATGATCACCTTTGTTCTTGGCATCCCCCAACCTGGTGCCCTTTTCTGTCAATGCTTAGATTCAGGCAAGACAGAAACAAGTCCCTCAGGCAGACCCCAAAAGGTCTGAACATTTGATGCTTGTTTCAGTCTTCTCTTTCTTTCCAGTTAGAAGCCAGTATATGAGACTTTTTTTTTCCAGTTGTGCCACACTGAGCTGGGAGGTGGATGTATTGCAAGTGAGTGAGGTGAATTTTGCTACGAGCTGCAGTGCAGTTTTGTGCTTCCCTGAGGGGTAGGAGCCCCTTAACTGGTTTTTGAATTTCTTACAAAGAGAATTGGTCCCTGTATTGTTGTTGAGTTGATGTCTTTGTGGGGAAAGAAAGATCTGGAGCTTCCTGTTTTGCCATATTGCTGATACCCCTTGCATAAGTTTATTCTTTTTATTACTACACAGTATTTCGCTGTATAATTTTGCAAGTTTATCCATTCTATTGTTGCCAGAAGACAGAGGAACTGAGAAAATGAATTCTCATTATTAATTAATAAATTGGAAATTTCATTTGTATATCTAGTAATTAATGACTTGGTTCACTGCTTTTCTTTTTAAAGTAATGATTATATTCAATTTTAAATATTATATGCTTGTCTTTTAAGTAGTTGAAAGTAAGACTTTATCCATGAACCATGGAGACACTAATACCAATTAGCTGTGAATTCTTCAGTATTTATTTTATGCTTACACAGGATATACACATAAAATTTTTCACATGTGGTAATGAACATATGACATAGTTTGACATTTGCTTTTTTCACTTTATTGAATATTATATAAAATTACCTCTTTCTTTTTAAGGCTACATAATATTTGGTTATAGAGATGTATCAACATTTATTTATGCAGTCTCATACTGATGGACGTATATTCCATTATAGTTGAAGCAGTTTCCAATCTTTTGCTGTTACAGATAATATTGGATCAAATGAATATCTTTGCTATTGTATCATTTTACTTGTGTGAATAAATCTGTGGGATGAATTCTTAGAAATTTAGTTGCTAAGGGAAAGATTATAGACATTTTAAATTTTGATAAATATCATCAAAATGCCCTGCACAGAGATTATAAATATTTACTGCAGCAATTTGTAAGAGGACCTGTTTTCCCATGTCTTTTATAATGTTCTATCATTAAAAAAAAAAAGGTTAAAAAGTAGTAGCAATGTTAGTTTCCATTTCTTTTGTTATTAATAGCTTGAGCATCTTTATATATGTTTAAGATTCATTTTTTTCTCTAAGCTGTCAGTTTATTCCCTTTTTATTGGATTTTAGCCTTTTTCCCATTGATTTATAAAGCCATTTGTATAATTTGGAAATTAATGTTTTGTGGTAAGTTGTTTTCATTACTTTAAAAGTTCTTCTTTTGACTTTATGGTAGAACTTTTTCACATAGATTAAAAAACTTTAATTATTGATTTTTTCTTTGAGTTTTGGCATCTGAGTTATATTTGGAAAAGTACTACTCACTGTAAAGAGAAACAAGTACAAAACAAACCCTCTCAGATTTTAATGTATAACTTTTCTGGTTTTATTCTTTTGGTTTGATTCTTGATCTACTTACAATTTATTTGTTTTTTTTTTTAATTATTATTATGTTATGTTAATCACCATACATTACATCATTAGTTTTTGATGTAGTGTTCCATGATTCATTGTTTGCGTATAACACCCCGTGCTCCATGCAGAACGTGCCCTCTTTAATACGCATCACCAGGCTAACCCATCCCCCCACCCCCCTCCCCTCTAGAACCCTCAGTTTGTTTCTCAGAGTCCATAGTCTCTCATGGTTCGTCTCCCCCTCCGATATCCCCCCCTTCATTCTTCCCCTCCTGCTATCTACTTCTTCTTCTTCTTCTTCTTTTTTTTTTTTTTAACATATATTGCATTATTTGTTTCAGAGGTACAGGTCTGTGATTCAACAGTCTTACACAATTCATAGCACTCACCATAGCACATACCCTCCCCAATGTCTATCACCCAGCCACCCCATCCCTCCCACCCCCACCACTCCATCAACCCTCAGTTTGTTTCCTGAGATTAAGAATTCCTCATATCAGTGAGGTCATATGATACATGTCTTTCTCTGATTGACTTATTTCACTCAGCATAATACCCTCCAGTTCCATCCACGTTGTTGCAAATGGCAAGATTTCATTCCTTTTGGTGGCTGCATAATATTCCATTGTGTGTGTGTGTATATATATATATATATATATATATATATATATATATATATATATATATATACCACATCTTCTTTATCCATTCATCTGTCGATGGACATCTTGGCTCTTTCCACAGTTTGGCTATTGTGGGCATTGCTGCTATACTGGGTGCACGTACCCCTTCGGATCCCTCCATTTGTATCTTTGGGGTAAATACCCAGTAGTTCAATTGCTGGATCGTCTGGTAGCTCTATTTTCAACTTTTTGAGGAACCTCCATACTGTTTTCCAGAGTGGCTGCATCAGCTTGCATTCCCACCAACAGTGTAGGAGGGTTCCCCTTTCTCCGCATCCCCGCCAACCTCTGTCATTTCCTGACTTGTTAATTTTAGCCATTCTGACTGGTGTGAGGTGGTATCTCATTGAGGTTTTGATTTGGATTTCCCTGATGCTGAGCGATGTTGAGCACTTTTTCATGTGTCTGTTGGCCATTTGGATGTCTTCTTTGGAAAAATGTCTGTTCATGTCTTCTGCCCATTTCTTGATTGGATCATTTGTTATTTGGGTGTTGAGTTTAAGAAGTTCTTTATAGATTTTGAGTTTAAGGAATGAGGTAAATTTCAAAATTTATTTAAGTTTTCCAAATAGCTATTGCTTTGTCCAAACACCAGTTATAAAGCAATGCATCTTTTCGCCTGATTTGATATGCCTACCTTGTTTTACTTAAGTATGTATTCGGGTTTATCACTGCACATCATGTTCTGTTGAATTTGATGCATATATCTCCATACTGTATAACTTGAATGCATTTGTGGTTATAGCTTAATGTGCTTTAATATCTGGTAGGGCTAATTCCCCTCCATTACCCCTCAAAAGTCTTTCTGGTAATCTTGACTTTTTATTTTTTCCACATAAAATGTAGGGTCAGCTTGTCTAGAGAAAATAAAAAATCCTAATGGCATTTTTTTTGTGATTCTATTAAAATACTTGATTCACCAATTGACAAAAGTATTGCTGTCTTTATGATGGTGTTTCTTCCTATCAAGAAATGTGGTAGTCCTTTTCATTTCCTCTTCTATTTAGTAGTGCTTTTAAAGTTTTCTTAGAGCTTTCTTATTTTTTATTAAGCTCATTTCTAAGTATTTTATCCATCTTTGGTATTGTCTTTCATTATGTCCCCTAGTTGATAGTTGTGTTAAGGAAGTTTAATTTCTGTGAGTTAATCTTGCATCCAGACGTGCACTAAATTCTCTTATTCTTTATAAAAATCTTAGTTTATTGTTTGGCTTTATGGTAGTTTTTTTTTAATAATGATTTTATTTATTTGAGAGAGAGAGAGAGAGAGCAAAGGGGGGAGCGACAGGCAGAGGGAGAGGGAGAGGGAGAAGCAGGCTCCAGCTGAGCAGGGAGCCCGACATGGGATTCGATCCCAGGACCCTGAGATCTTGACCTGAGCCGAAGGCAGATGCTTAACAGACTGAACCACCCAGGTGCCCTACGGTAGTTTTTTCCATGCAAAATTTTTGGATTTGTAAGGTACATACTATGATTTTTAGCATAAATCATATTTCATGTAAATGGTAGTAATTTATTTTCTTTATAAAAATACTTTTATTTACTTATTTATTTTGAACAACAGTTGACACACAATGTTACATTAGTTTTAGGTGTACAACTTAATGCTTCCACAACTCTATACACTATACTGTGCTTACCACAAGTATAGCTACCATCTGTCACCTGTTACAGCACCATTGACTTTATTCCCTATGCTGTAGCTTTCATCCCTGTGACTTAATTATTGCTTTAGTTTTTAATTATTCAACTTTCTATTTATTATGCCAATTATTTATTTGTCTTATCTACTTGTCTGACATCTCCAGTTGAAGTAAAATTATTTTTATCATTATATATATTTTCTTGGGTCCAAAGGAAATGAAAGAAATCATTATTGTGCAATAGTTAGAAAAAAAATCAATAGTTAAACACTGTAAATCACACTTTTAGATATATAGCCAAATTAGTGCTAAAGGAAGGAAAAATTTGTAATCTAGAATAGTATTTTTAAGGAAGAATAAACTAAAATTAAAATGAATTAGCATCTAACATAATAAAAATAAAATAAATTTAAGGAAAACAGATAAAATAATGAAGTAGAAGAGAGAAAAACTGTTGAGTAGGTACAAAAGCAGGTTAAAAATAATGACCATAATAATACAATTAATAAAAATAACCCTGAAATGATAGTAAAAGCAAGCATTTATGTAGCACTTACTGTGTACTGGGAGCTCTTTTACATCCTGACACAGAGTAATTCATTAAATATTCACAAAAACTATGTCAGGTAGGTACTTAATAATCCCCATTTTACAGTGGAAGAAACTGAGGGCCAGAGAGATGAAATAACTTGCTCAAGCTTGCACAATTGATAGAGGTGACATTTGAATTCAAACCCAGACAGTTGAGCTCCAGAGTCTCTGCACTGTATCAGTATGATGTATTGCCATTCAAACTTACGTATCTTGTCCCTACTAAATAGAGAAAGAAACAATTATGATAATGTACATAGTACTTTGAAATATAAGATACAAAGAATTTTTTAAAAATCAAGTAATGTGAAACGTGGGTATTTCTTGGAGTCGGTTATATAATTGATCATATGGTGGGCTGCAGTGTTCATGATGGGACAGCTAAAATTCCTCTTTGAAACCCTAACATGGATTCAGAAGCCCTGAGGAATGTAAAGAGTTGGTGCCTAATTCTAACAGGGAATAAATTGTGTATCATTCATGTTCTTTTCCACATTAATTAGTTGTAATTAAAGACATAATTCATTGGTGTTACAACACAGAGTTCACCTTCAAAAAAAAAAAAAAGAATTCTTTAATTGCTGGATGTGTTTTTACATTAATCACCTTTCTAGCACCAGGAATCACTTAATAAGGAAACTATGAATCACTTCCCGAGGACCCTTTCAAGAAGTGATCCTAATGTGAAGTTCCCATTAAGGGAGTGGAGATCCAGACTCTGCGGGTGTAAAGACTTTTCCTGTGGAGTTCTATGGCTATTTGTTACCACTCACGGCTTTTAATACAAATTTCGCAGTGACCTTTTAAACACAAAAATAGTTCTTTGTTATTCTTTCCCCCCTTTCTTCTTTATTCTTTTGTCATACTTTCATGTTCGACTGTTCTGTGCATTCTTTAAATCTCCAAAGAAATCACCTCTGCACCACAGCCTACAGCAAATGCTGCTGGAGGGGGCTGAGGTAGATGTAGAGGAATGGGACGTTTTCCCCAAAGACTGAATGTGGACAGCTTGAGCAGGTACAAAATTGGCTATATTCAGCACCAGGAGAATTGAAAAGAATGTGAGAAGACTTTGGTCTAAAAATAATTTTTTTTTTTTAAATCCCTGGGCGTTTTGAGAACAAAATGAGCAAATCCGATATTGTAAATTCCTACCTTAAGTGTATATGCTTTTCCTTATTGTGTCATGTTCATTTTAAGATTTTTATGCCTTAGGATAAAATTATTACATTTTACCATCCTCTCTGTTTTTATGTTTCCTTTTTATTTCTTAAACCTTTACATTTCATTTTGTTTGAATCCTGAGAATGTAGCAATTGACTGAAAGTCTGCCACACTAGACTGGGCAATATGAAGTTTTTTAGTGTTTTGACAAGCAACATTTTTTCAATGAGCAATTGCAATTTTATATAAAAATGCCTTTCAGTTAAAACAGTGACAAAATAAAAGTAACATATCCTAATTGTTTTGTGTTGCACATTACAGAGATTTAGGAAGGGAAACTGGACATCTTATTTATTTTATTTTAGCAAATACATTTGAACAAGGTGGTCCAAATTAAAAAAAAAAAAAAGATGAGAGGGGAAAATTGTCTTGAGTCTTCGTGTACATATGTAATTGGGATTTGAAAGCTTTTGGGGCCACTGATTAGCACTAATAACATTTTGAAATATTTTCTTGCTTATGGACTATATTTCATAAAATCTTAAAAAATACTTTCCTCAACCAGCATAGTTAGAGAATAAACTTGAGTCACTGTAAATGCAAAGAATAGAAGAGAACTTAGTTATAAATACATTTAAAATTAGTGGCAGAATTTTCATAGGAAAACAAAGTTTAGAAAGATATTCATTGATATAGTAATACTTTTTATTTCTGAGTGGTAGAATTTGTGATGGTTGTAATTTCCATTTTTCCTGGTTTTTAGTATTTCAATTTTTTTCTTAGGGAAAAAATGATATTGTATCTGCAGTAGACACACAAATACAGAAACCTCCACACTATAATCACAAAAGAAGAGAACCCTACAACTAGACTACCCTTGCTGAATTTGAATCCCCAAAGGAGTAATTATTTCATTCAATAAGTATTTACTGAGCACCGATAATGTGCAAGACACTGTTGTAAGTGCTGGATACATAGTAGCAAACAAAACAGACAAAATCCCTGATCTCACCGATGCATCATTCAAGTGTTGGTGGGTAGACAATCAGTAATATATTAGGTGACAGTAAGTGAGAAAATAAAGCCAGATGAGAGAAGACAAGCCATAAAAACAAGATAGAGAGTGCGTATAGCAGGATACTTCCTAGATGCAGTGGTCTATGCTGAGACCTGAATGAATTAAGGAGGGAACTGTGCAGTACTACATGTATGCATATGTGCATGTGTATGTAGGATCATAGTGTGGCTAAATTAATTTGAGCAGAAGGAATGAAGAAAAAGAAGACTCAGAAGTAGCCAAGGTTCAGATTCAACAATGAAGTGGGCAGACTTTTTTTTTTTTTTAGAGAGAGAGCACATGAAGGGAGGGGAGTGGGTGAGGAAGGACAGAAGGAGAGAGAGTGAGAGAGAGAGAATCCCAAGCAGGGTCCCCACTGAGTACAGAGCCCCGCATGGTACTCAATCTCAGGACCCTGAGATCATGACCTGAACCAAAATCAAGAGTTGAAATCAAGAGTCGGTCGCTTAACTGACTGAGCCACTCAGGCACCCCGACATTTTTAAGATAGATATACAGACATTAATAATAGGGTTAGAGTGACAGGATTGTTATATGGAAATTAAAAAATATACATACATATATATGTATAGTTAAAATTTATATATGTATGTATGTTTAGTTTAAAAGTCCTCATATTGAATACTGTCATTATAACAGAAATTATTACCTATATTTCATTTTTTTGTGTTTTTCACAGAAGACAAGGAACAACTCAGAACATTTATATAACTGTATGTCATATGTAAATAATATATATATTTTCTTTAATTCTTTTTTTATGTTATGACTGGGCATTGTTGTGAATGAAATAAAAATGATCACTGAGGATAGTCTAAGATAAATGCTAAGCATTTTTTTAAAATTACTTCCTAATCTAGACTAAACTTTAGTGTCATGCTATTATGAAGATTTATATCTTATTTTAAACAAATGTTTGATTAAGTGTGATTATCTCTTTATAGACATACTCATTTGTATTGTTATTGAATCATTTAGATGCATTGGGTTCTTAAAATAAGATCACGATTTTCAAAAGATAAATTTTTAGTTGGAACTTGAGGATAGCATCTAATTACTGTCTCCTTTGGTTTTAAATGAATGGTACTTTCAGTAAATACAGGTTAATCATAAAGTAGATTCAATGAATTTTGAAGGTCAGCTGCAATAACATCTTTTCCAAGTAAGGTGTAAAACATTTATCATTTTCCTCCCTACCAATATTTTTAAGGTTATTGCTATTTTGAGTGCGCATTATTATGATGAATGACATCACTTTCCTTTACTTCCATTTCAGAAGAAAGTACTTGAGTGACTATTTACAAGCAGAAATTAAGGTGACTCACATGCTTGTTTGCATTTTCCTCAAGAGAAAAATTGCCAAGAGTTTGGGTAGCTTTTTTTAGTGTCGACATTTTGCCTCCCATGATGATTATCATAGGAAATGGTGTATGCAATCTACATTCAAATTGTTTGTATGTATGGTTCTGCATTTGAGACTGATAATTTAGGATGCAAATCAAAATGAATGATTTGGCATCTGAAAGTTTCTTTGCATAAAAATAAAAAGGAGTAACAATTCTGTAAATTAGTTCCATTTTTTTTTTCATTATCAGAATGGTATGGCTACACATTTCAGAATTGATTGTTATTCCCTTACATTTATACTAATTAATGTGTGCAAATTAAATGGAGTTTTAAAAAAGTTATTAAATGGCCCCCAGGACTACATAGTTTCAGTAGAATAGAGTTGTGTCATAATGGAGTAGACCTTTAGCCAGAGGGAAAGCCAGGATATTTATCAGAAAATAACCATCATGGTGAATAAGAAGATTTTTTTTTTTTTTTGCACAGGATGTTTTTACTGTTACCACTTTCCACTTGATTTTCCTTGGGCTTTTTCTCTACAGCAGTCGGTGATTAACAACTGCAGTACTGCTTTATTGTCCCAATCCTATTCATATCAGGTGGCACTAAAAGCCCCTTATGATTCAATCTGATTGGCTCTTTGCACATTTTTTCCAACCAGACTGCACTGAATATACATTCAGTCAAATATCAATTAACAAAAATTTCTGTAACAAACCTATGCTTAGTGGTATAGTGACAGGTGGCCCCAGTAATTCTCTGCTTGATTCCTTGCTTTATGGACATTTTCTCTATTGATTTGTCACATTTGAGGGTTTTCATAGTCATTGGATGTTATTTGATATCAAGGGGAAAATAACTTCACTTTGCTATTGAAATCTCTGAAATTTGCCTGGATTGCCTAAACTTGGGTGTAAGAATTACTGTTGCAGTGGTGGCATCTATGATGGTTTCGTACTTTTGGTTGTCTGTGTTTATCTAGTGCCTGTGATGGACTAGGTGCCGGGCTGGTGAAAACATGGCAAATAAGTTTGTGTCTACATCCCATGAATTCTTTCAGCTTCCTTGCAGTTCTCTGTTAGCTGTGATAAACTGTGAATACTTTTCCAGCCCAGACTTATAAATAGATTTCTCCGTTCTTCGCAAGGAGTTATGTTTCCCTTGGTTCTCTAGAGTAACTTGGAAGTTTCTAATGATGGGGAACCTCTGTTCAAATATTATTCACTTCAGTTAAGTACAGGGAAAACAAAGAACATGTAATATAGCTTCCCCTGTGCATGAGAATCAACCACACAATGTGGGAGCCTTTTCATACACTGATGGCCCAAAGACCACACTCTCACCATTGCTTCTGGAGATACACAAATATCTTATGACACTAACAAAAGGATTTACTTAGTGTTTTAGATGGCTTTTCATTAACACTCTTGCGTAGATGCACAGCAGTTTTTCTTTCACAGCATTCTTAAGACAGTCATGATAGATGAAACAGTCATTCAAGAATGTCATAGGAGTATTATTCAAATACTGACGTAAAGACAAATCACACACCAGCTATCATCAAATAAAATATAGTGCATGATAAAATACAAAGAGAAAACACAGTTTTCAGAAAATGATTGCCACCTGAGTTTGTTTGTTCTTTCATTCATTCACAGTATTTCCAGCCACTGCTGACATGGTACCTGATAGTCCTCGATGCTGTAAATCCATTTGCTATGGCTGTAACTCATATCCAGAATCTAAGATAATTTTGCAGATAATAAAAAATGATAACAAAAACAAAAATCAGAAAATTATGGAAAAGCAATTTTTTTTAGCCTTTCTAAGTAAGATCAGTTGAAATCTGAGTCCAATTTCACCACACTGTGTGCATAGATTAAATGCTCCATACATATATTCTCCATTTTACATTTGTGGTGGCAAAAATATACCAGAGAACATTAGATAATTCCCAATCCTGACACTCCAATGCCTGGCACCATGTCTGACATAAAGTAAGTTCTTGATACGTAGTTGTTGAAGGGATGTCTGGATAAAAAATAAGTTAGGAGTCTATTAAAATGACCCAATTCACAGATTCCAGCTTTGTATATAAATTCACCAGTTATAATGCATCACATGCAAACACTGCTCCCTTTCCAGGAAAGTTGTTTTTAGTCAGTTCATTTCTACTTAACAAGTACTGGCATCAATTGTCCAAAGATATGTTCCCTCTTCCCCATGATGCATATGTTATATTGACGAATTAATCACGAATCAACATGAGAAAACTCAATATAGTTTCTCAGTAGATATCACTACTTGAGTCCCTTCCAAGAACATTTGCTGTGGCCATATATAAATGTAATTAAAAAAACCAAACATTGAATTTAAATTACTTTTGAATTATCTACCATTTTGGTTTATCCACATCTCCATTTGTGTAGATTCAGAGTTGGTATTTTATATTCATGATTATGGTTTGAGTACATAAGTGAAATTATTTTTAAATGATATTGCTACTGGAAACTGAATTGGATGCTAGATATTTTTTGTCCACTGCCACGAGCAAATTTTAATTCTATCACTGATTCACAAGTCATTACGTAACTGTAGCATTTCTATATTGACAGAAAGCAATCTCAAAAATCACCTGTGAGGAATAGTGCACAAAATAGATTATGAGCTCATGGGGTTTTAACCCAGGCTCCCCTTATTATGCTATGTAAATTTTTTCAGCTAGGGTTGTATATATTTAAACAACTTTGCATAATTTTTATTTTTGGAAATGAATATTCCTGATCAGTCTGCAAAGTTAAGAATTCACCCTGTTAGATATATCAGCTAATTGATTAACAAAAAGTTGTGGTTTTATTTGTTGTGTAATTGATGGCTCAGACATAGATGTTACTATTTCCTAAAGCAGAGTATCTGTGCAATTGTCTATTACAATTTAAATCCTCCTTATAACTTTTTAGACTTTTACTACCCATTATAAAGTGAAGGATAGTAAAAAGAGTGGGTTGTACATTGATGTTGATAAAAATAAATAGGCCGTGCTTTTGTCTTTTAGATGCCCTGTCCTTCCCCTTCTTGCTGTCTGGATGAAATAGAAAAAGAACATGGAGGGTTGAGGCCTGCCTAGAAATGGGAGTTCTAACTCAAATTCTCTCAGTAACTCACTGAATAGCCATGAGAAGGTCATAGACTCTTCCTGAAGCTTATTTGTAAAAAGATGGTATTCAAATAGATTTTTAATAAGTTTTTGTTCCGTGGTTAAAAGTCTTCAGTCTTTATACAAAAAAAAAAAAAAAAAAAAAAAAAGCTCTTCAGTCTTTTGCAATGTTTGGTCCCCATATTATTTCTCTTTTCTTCCTCTTCCTCCTCCACATCCTTGGCCTCATGTTGTGTGATGCCCTTTACACAGAGAGACTGTCAGGAGTCCATGGGTTTTCCCTTCTCTGCTGTCCATCCTAATCTTCCCAGAGAAGATACATATTGCGGGATCCTCTTAAGTGGACTTACTTGTCTGTTTACCCAAAGCATTAAAAGCTTACGGAGGAAAAGAATCATCTTGTTCTCCAGTACATCCAGAGAACACAGCATTTTGCCTGATGAATAGGTGCCTTAAAATATTTGTTGAATGATGAAAATTTGCCCATATTTTCTACATCTTTTTCTTCCTTGTGGGATGCTTTGCTTTGCCCCGAGGCAAATCTCTGCTCAGCTGTAATGTTATCCTAGCTTATTAAAGGGGAAGAACTTCCTTCTTGTAAATGCATTGCCAGGAGCTACGCAATTGCATTGCCTGGAACTGATTGCAGCAGCAGCACCAATAAATGGGATATTTGCATGATGTCTGTAAGCAAGAGAGAAAAGTCTGGAAGAATTGAGGGTCCGAGATACGTCTCTTTAGAGACGTTTTTTTCTCTTTCAATATACAATGCAAAAACACTGAATGTTCCTCTGTAAAGCCAGGCACATTGTTTTTCTCCAATATATCTATAGCAACTAGAAAATATTCTAAAACTATAGGATAGAATTTTACATCTTTTTGGCTCAGTTGACTTACTGTTATTATTGATTTGTGACTATTGAGGTTTTTTTTTTTTTTAAAGATTTTATTTATTTATTTGAGAGAGAGAGAACGAGAGACAGAGAGCAGGAGAGGGAGGAGAGGGAGGAGGGTCAGAGGGAGGAGAAGCAGACTCCCTGCGGAGCAGGGAGCCTGATGCGGGACTCGATCCCAGGACTCCAGGATCATGACCTGAGCCGAAGGCAGACGCTTAACCATCTGAGCCACCCAGGCGCCCCGACTATTGAGGTTTTTTAAAAAATATGTCACTGAGAAAAGGTTATTTTTATGTAAATCTAAAACATTGCTAGGTGAAAAGAAAGTTCCAGGAATCATTTAGCTTTTATTTTACATAGTAAAAATAGAAGCTCAGATCATTTGAGTCTTACCCAAAGTCGTTCAGCTTATCACATGGACTTGGCCTCTTGACTCCATTTCCATTCTGTTAATTCCTATCCTGGGACCTAATGTACTTGTGTGTGCTTCTGTGATGTTATAAAGACTTTTCCCTTTGTGGAATATCATTTCTGTTGTCACAGTGAAAGTCATAGAGAATGATTTCATTTACAAACTTAGATTTACACACTACTTACACACACCGTCTGCCATTTTGTAAAGTAAAATATATTTGTGTGGTTTTTTTTCCACCTCAAAATGGGTTGTCCTGTTTGGCTTCTTTTTCAAGAATTGTCACATACTTTGGTAAAGAATATTCAGGAAGAGCGTGATCTTCGTTTAGTAAGTGGCCCTTGCAGCCACAGTGACACATGGTGAGCACCCTCTGCCTCCTTTAACCAAATGTCTGAATGTCATCAGCCAGGTGCAGCCCACAGTGTGACATTCTGCAGTGAGATCTTTGGCTCTTGTGCTGACACAGAAGCCCAGCTGAGCAGCCATGAGAACAGCCCTCCTGCAAACGAGAATCACATCTTCCTTGTGATTGTCACTCTACGAACCTGAACCTCTTGTTGCCTGGGCATTCTCAATCCCTTGATAGTCCAGCTTGCCTCCTTTACTTCTCATTTGACCTTTCTTAGAATTTTGCTTGATTGAGCTCTTGACAACAATTATCAGACAAAGGGATAAGTGTATTATCTTGTTATAAATGTATAATCGTCAATTTTCAGTTAGAGTTATATTTCTGATTTGAAGGCAGGAACATGAATTATGGACATAATTTTGAAGTAAATAAACATTGTAATATTTTATTGTGTAACGCATTTCTTTCAGTGTTTTTTAAAAATTAACTTAGGGATTGAAATACAAAAGTTAAAGAAGGTATCTGCATATATGTGAAGAATTGTACTGCCGTTAATGAGGTAGTCTATGCCATCACTCAGCCCTTGGCAAAACAGAAGCGTAAGTCATAGTAATATTAAAAGTTCAAAGAATTAGAAGTAAAATAATGAAAATGAACCAGAGATAACATTGTATTGCATGACCTAGAATGTTCAGATTATTTCATATTGTATACCTATATTCCTTTCTGTGCCAAGCACTGTTCAAAATTCTTATAAATATTAATTTTCCATAACAACCCTGTAAGTTAAATAGGATCATCCTTACCATCTTACAGATGAAGCAGCTGAGGCTTAGAGAAGTGTGGTACCTTGCACAAGATCACCCAGCTAGTAATGGAAGAACTGTGTTGAAACCCAGGTGCCGAGCTCCAGAGTCCATGCTCTGAGCCATTCACTAAGGCTATTTTATTTGCCCAAGGAAATAGAGCAGTTGATTCAATACCAATCAGAATCTTCTGCATTCTTTAGAAGAAATTGAACCTTGAGCTTTAATGTCTTTATCCTATCTCTTCCTTCCCCCTGTTATACCCTTAGGGGAAAAACATACCCTATTGTGATAGAAAGCACTATGAACAAGCCAAGATCAGGATTGCTGTGTTTGGCATTATAACCATCTGGTTAAGATGTCTTTTTAAGATCTAACTTTTCTAACTCTTTCTGAATAGGAAAGAGACATCTAAGTGTGGCTGAAACAAAATCTAAGAAAATGCACTATGCTTTTTCTCTCATTATAAGTGCTTTGTGTTAGGAAATTGTGTGCTAACTTCATATGAATCATAAAGGAGAATTGCAACAGGCTGCTTGTAAATCACTAAACCCAGTTCATTAGCCATTTTTTCATCTGTGTTGTTTTTATATGGCACATTTCCATTGATGTAAATTTGCACTAAAGGCAGATTGAAAGTTTAAATCATTATCACCTGATTGGAATTGATCAGGATAATTTAGGTCAAAACTTATCAAATTTAGGGGAACTTGGTAGTCACCTGGACAGCTTGTTAATAGAGATTCCTGTGGTCTAGAAGCTCTTAATTTAGTAGATCTGGGCTGAGGCGCCATAATTTGCATTTCTAATAAGATCTCAGGTGATGTTGATGCTGTCTAGATATGGACCTTTTTTTTTTTTAAGTTTTAAGTTTTTATTTAAATTCCAGTTAGTGAACATACAGTGTAATATTAGAATATTAGTTTCAGGTCTGTGGATGAATTTTTGAGTAGCACTGGCTTCTATAACTTCCAAAGGTTGTTATGATGGTGAGAGTTTTTGTTTAGGGGGATAAGAGAATATGCATCCCTCATTATAGTCTATGTGCTCTGTCCTAGAGATCCTCTTGACAGTTTTTCACAGGTATCTGTTCTTTAGGCTGTTCAGTGTTCTTTCTTGGGAAGAAATTTTTCTGAGATTTCTTTACAACATATCTTTAATCAGCTCTCAAATAGGCTCTGGACTACCACTGGAGGATTTGACTTCGCAAGTACAGAGAGTACCGCAGAATAAATACTAAACCACGGGCTGCTAATATTTACTTGCACTAAGAAGTTCTCAGGGTTTCTGCTAAGAAGGTTTCCATTCCTTGTCCGATATGTTAGCACAGTACCTGGCTTTATTCCTGATACACAGTATGTCCTTAAGAACCATTCTTGTCGAATGAGAGGTGGAATGACAACTGTTTCAAGCATTATGATTAAACTGTTTTGTTTTTGAGTTCTCTCCTGCACTGATGGAGCAGATAGGAAAGCCCTCTTATCTACTCATACAAATTTTGTGCACTTGTGTGGCTAAGTGGCACTATGTTATTGATTTGGTGGAGCTGAATATAGCTTGAGAAGCTTCATATGGTCAGGGAGTGTATTTATGACTTACGCTCAGGAGCAAATTATGTTTAGCAAAGTGTTAAAAATGCCTTTATTAGCCTAGCCTGTCAAAGAATTTGAATCAGACCATTTTTCACATTTAAGAATGCATGTACTCTCATTCTATGTTTCTTTTGAACTTTCTGCAAATGCATTATAACCATTATCTTGTTTTTCCTTACAATGCCATTCAGAGGTGTGTAACCAAGTAGTGTTATCCTCATTGTACAGGCACATAGAAGTTAATTGACTTTCTTCAGGTCATGGCGAAGTAGGGAGAACCAGCAATAAAAGAAACATTTACCTGCTTTTTTAGAGTGTGAGCACAATGGCCAGCACAGAACTCCTAACCCTGTTTTTCTACCCTCTCAGACAAAATATCCTCTCTCCATGAGATTACCTTCAAACAAACAAACAAACAAACAAAAAACCAGGCTGCTTGAAAGATGTTTGTGTGGATTACAGTAGTTCCAATTTAGGTCAAACAAAAGCATTCCCCCACTTGTGATTTCATAAAGTATTCAACCACCTTTTTGTGTGTGTGAATAAAAGAGATTCAGGTCATTCCAAAATCACAGAGAAGTTGTTTAAAAGTTTCTAAGATTTTTGTTTAAATTTTTGCATTGCCCTTTTAAGACACCTAAGCTCATATTACACAACCCCATTTCTTTTCTAATGTGCCTGGGTGGCAGTATGCTCTGGGCTTCTTAGGTTCCTACATGTCTTGTGAAGTATTTCCAAACCACTAGATCCTGACGATTCTTTCCACGCTGGCCACTTACCTGGATTGTTTCCGTAGCTGGGAATTCTGAAAAGTGAGCAAATGCTTCAGAAGAATGCTTCACATAGTCATGCACCGCACTTGGGCTCTCTCTGGACCAAGAACAGATTATTTAGTGCTTGCTATAAAAAATGGCAGAGTTTTTAAGATCAGAGTTCCTAAATTGTAGTGCAATCCTCTTCTTGCATAACCATTCATCTGAGCCTGTTACATTTGCTCATGGACTTCAGGGCAAAGGGAACCAGCAGAAATATGCTGAGATGCCTGTTGCTGTTTTTTGTTGTGATTAATAAACTCCTTTGTGTCTGATCCAGGAGACTCATGATTTCTTTCAGGAACGATGGATCTGTGACAGACTATTTTATAAACTTGTATTTAATCCAGTGGGAATTCTCCTTTTAGCTCTCCTCCACAGTGTAAAACATACTAAAGTAGGGCAAAATCCCCACCATTCCACTTAGTTTCTTCCCAGTAGATTCTTCCTAAACTTTCGGTTATTTCATGGAAAATTTTTATGTTCGTCACATCATGGTGCTCATTGGATTAAATGAGGCTCTAGGAGGGTAAAAACCAAGATGAAATGAGAATATTAGAAGTCTAGGAGACCTGGCTTAGGAGGCAGGGAGACATAATTTCTTCCTCTTGTGACATTGTTATTTGGTGTCCTTTAGCAGTAGTATCTGGGTTTCTGTGTCTTAAGTAACTGTCACAGATGCAAATATCTACTACTCTCCATAGCTGCTGAAGATGAACTCTGAGGTGTTAGGGGACAGGCTAACAACAGCATTTGCCACCATAAGACACAGTGGTAAGGTGGTGTTCCTCTGTGTTATTGTTGCTGTGAACAATCTGAGAGTAAGAGCTGTGGTATTTATTCCTGTTCCTTTGTGATGCCAGTTGTCATGCCTTCAACTTAGAAGTGTTTATGGAATGTTTGTCAAATAAGCGAAATCAAAGGCCTTATTGGAAGAGGCTGTATGGTATAGACTGAAGTCAGTCTGCCTGGGATCCAATCTCAGTTCTGACACTTAAGTAGCTGCACACTTGGTCAGTTTCTTTAATCTCTTCCTCAGTGTCCTAATCTGTTAGGATGAAGTAATAATAGCATCTTCCTCACAGAGTTGTGAAACTTAGCACTTAGTAAATACTTAGTAGTTGTAAGTATTGGCACAAAAGCATTAGAATTCCATAGAACTCAAATTTTAAATATTCAAGAAAAAAACAAAACGAAACTATCCTTGCTGTTGTGTTGTAAATTGTCATTGGTAGTCATTGGCCCAAATATAGATTTACATTGTAGTAACCATATTTTAAGTCTTAAATCTAAATTCATCATAGACTGCAAAATTCACCTTATTTTTTTTTTAAATGTGAATGCATGTTCTCTTGTACGGTGGAAGAAATGTAAATATTAAGCTAGGTTTTCATCTCACAATTATTGTCCATTCTTTGGCAACATGAACGTCTTTCCATTGCTTTATATAAACATTTCCCCCACATTTACCACCTTGCCCAACACCGTAGCTAATTCGAGTCAAAATCAACACAGGCTGTCAATTTGGTATGCATAACATCTGGTTGCTTCCACATTTATCATTTGTGGAGGTGAAGGTGGTGTATTTCATTTGGAAATTGTGTCATTGGGTCCTGCCAATCCACTCCTCAGTCCTCCTCCTTGGGGAAGATATTTCTAAACTCTTATTTCTGCTTGCATTTCGAGGTCTTCTAAAGAAAACTTTACCCCTAGATTGGGTCTGTCTCCTTACCCATCATGTAGTTGTTTCATTTTAAAGCACTCTTAAAGAGCATAATATCTTGCTGTAATATCTACAATCAACACAGATAATGTTACATTACCCAAATTGCTGGAACTCCATTATGCCCTATATATGGAGTAAACGAGCAGCAAATCTACACAGCTGCTGCTAACTGCTCTTTTAGACTTCCCTGTAGTTAAGTAATGAATCTTTATCAACTTCCTGAATAATTTACTCCTAAATGCATTAAATTGAATGTAAAAGGAAGTTTTACAAAATGAAGACAAACCAGTTCTGGGAGTTGGTGATAATCTTAAAACTTCTATAATGTTCTTCTTTCTTTTAAATAAGCATGATTCAGTTTTTTCTCCTCTGGTCTGAGCTTTAAGTGATATAAAAGCATTAGCCTTAAGAAATATTTAAGATAAATAACAACAACAAATCCAATTGTAAAAAATCCAATTGAATATAAATAGGAAAGCAGAAGTTTCTGTGATTAGAATACAAATGAAGGTTCTGTAATTAGAATAAAATGACTTTGCATAATTATTTGAACCTGGTATTTTTAAAAGATCTATTGTATATTATATATCTTATATCTTATATATATCTTATATATGTACATATGTACACATATGTATATATACAGGGAAAAACACAGTTTGGTGGAATTATTAAAAATAATGAAAGAATCATCTTGAATGAGGGACTGCACCTAGGCCAGATTTGAATGACCTAAACTCATTCTTCGTAGCTATTCCCATTTTCATGTCTCCATTTTCAACAGCTTTTTGCTTTCCCATTTCTTAATGATAATGTTCATGTTACTCAAAACTCAGAGTTGGAAGGGGCTTTGAAAGTTTGTTGGTGATATTCCCTCATTTACTGATTGAGAAAATGAAAGCCGATCAACCCAAATGACACTGATAGCTTAGACCAGTTGGCTAGTTAGTGGTGGAGCACAAGACTGAAACTCAGTTTTCTAAATCCTAATCCATTTCCTTTAAGAAAAAGTATCATTGCTTCAACAAAGATGCAGGAATATCAAATGAGATCTTTTCTAGACAATCCTGTCAGAGGTCTTACCTTGGTAGCCAGATCAAGTATTCTCTGATGGATGTAACACCCATTCCCTCTAGCTTTGCTTTTTCCACATGTCATCATAAATTTACTGTCCTTTCATCCTCAGGGTGATGCATAACTAATAATGTAGAATGGACACTAAGTAAATATGTTATCCCTCCCATGGTTAATGTTTATATTTTAATGAGACCTTCTGGAGATACAGATATTTTATAAAAAAGAATGTATCTCCATTGTCATTTGATAAGCCCACCAGGAATACTTTTGAGAAGGCTGGCTATTCAATAAATCTCAATTTATAACTATCAGGAAGGTAACCACTGAAGTTCCTGAGATAACTAATGAGGCTAGGCATTCGCCAGTTTTACAAGAAAGGGTTTCAGCTGTGTTCCAATAAACAAGGAACAGTTATTCATGCAGTGCAACTAAAACCATACAGTTCAACATCCTTAATCACTGGACCCTTTATTCTTTGGTGAAGATTGATTTGCTCTCTTTACAAAAGATAAGGATTTCTAAGAGTCAAATACTGCAGGCTAAAAGACCTGAGTTAAAAAAAAAACAACATGGCAGTATAATTAAATCCTACTCATGGCTTTAATAGAGAATGGAAATCATCACCCATTGTTGCCTAGACTCCTATCTGTTCCAATTTTATTTCCATACCATCACTTGAATTATTGAAAAGTGCTATTGCACAAAACCCCTATTATGTTACATATTAAACTCTATTGCAATTGTCTGTTTCTTTGACTATTTTTCCAACAACTGTGAGCTCTGTCAGGACTGGCATGAGATTGAGGAACTATTTCTCTTCATTGTCTAGCACAGCACTCTGCACAGAGTAGAAGCTGTCGAAAACTTTTTTGTTTAAGTAATCTGTAATTATTTTGATAAATAAAAATATATAAAATACCGTAAGAATACAGCTTTCCTTCCTTATTAGTGTTCTGATTTTATATTGGCTTCTAATTCCTTTATGAAATACATTTTAAACATAGCATTTCTACTTAAGTTAAAAAATATCCCCATTCAACAGAATAATTTAATTCAGTGATTCAGTTGTTTTCGCTTACCAAAAATAGACATGTCAATTTATCATATAGAGTGAAAAAAATATTTTGATTTACTAAATAGAATCGAATGTAATTTTGTATTCTTAAGAAAAAGACAGAAGAGATTAATAAGCAATGGCCTTTAGATTCATCCAGTTCTTGACCTTTCAAAAAATGCCCTTTTCAATAAAATGCCCTTTTCCCAACCAAAGTCCTACTGATATCAGAGCAAAGAGGGCATGTCATATGTAAACAGCATTCAGTGGTATCTGTAGAAGTCTATAAAAAAAAAAAAAAGAACATAATGGTTCTGTTGTCCCATGATGAAATGTAGGAGCAATAACCTGTCTTTTAAAAAAGGTGTAGACAAAGGAGTGTATATTCAAGGGAAATTTCTTAATTTAATTGGCAAAATTCTAACACCTACCTACACACACACAAACACACAAACACACACACACACTCACTCACTCACTCATTCATTCACACATCATGTCATGCAGCAGACCATTGGCTCAGCTGGTAACCGAAGGCAAAATCTAATCTTGACATTAGTGAACTTCATTTATCTGTAAGGGGGAAAATAATGATCGAGTTTAATTACATAAAACTTTTGTTAAAAGGAAACCAATAACAATGTGTTTAGCCAAATTTACTTGTTTAAAAGAAAAATGGAAGGTTTTGAGGGAGTCATCAACATTAATAGGCAATTTTAAATCCCTAATTTGAAGTCTCTCTTTGAATTAATCAAACAATAAGAAATGAAGGACCATAGAGAAACGGGCTGGGAGTCAAGAAACTTAATTCTCGACACATCTCTGCTACTAATTAAGTGTGTGGCCTTGAGCAAGTTACTTTTGTTGGTCCTCACCAAGTCCTGCTAATTCTGTTTTGGTAAATATTTCCCAGGCCTGCAAGGATTTTTATTACCTGTATTATTACCGATTGAAAACCACTGCCACTGGCGTTAATCCCGCCCCCCCCCCCCACAAACTCTGCCTCTCATCCCAGCACTGTTTTTCACACCTCTGCCAGCATGATTTTTCTGTAAAGTCTCACTCAGCAATTTAAATCCTTTAAAGGCCTGCTATTAGCTACAGGGTACATGGAAACCTTTTCGTGGAGACCCCCGAGTCCCTGAGTGACCTGACCCATGACTACCCCTTTTCATTAGTGCTACTCAGTCCTTCCCCATATGCAACAAGTTATCAGCTCACATGGAATCACTAGAGTCACTTGCCATTCCTTTTACAGCTGTCATTTATGGTTTCTTCTCTTTATAATGCCCCTCCATCATTTACCTGGCTAAACTGTTTTTCATCCTTCAAGACTCAATCTAAAAGCCACTTTGTCTGTGAAGTCTCCCTGACCCCTTCAGGAAAATCATATTACAGATAGTAGGAAAGTGATCTTACATCTCTGTTCCCATTGTTTGCTATATAAACTGTTCCTGCAGATGGTCATTTTGTTTTTATTCTCTGCCATTATACTGTTCATATTGTTTAATTGCCTGTCTTCTTTAATAGACTGTGAGATTTTTGAATGTGAGATATTTGTCTTTTTTTTTTTCACTCTCCCTCTTTCTCTCTCTCTGTCCTCATCTTCTTGGAATAATACAATATGTGGCTCAATGTAGGTATAAAATATATGTTACTGTAGTGAATGAATGGAACATGGTGTTTGGTCTGTGACAGTATGTCCTGAAGTCTTTGAATAACCTAAAATTTTGTGAATGGATGTACATGCATAGTCATATTCTTAGGTAAACACCCATAGTTTCATTAGGTTTCCTAAAGGATTTATTATTCAAAGGTTGTATCCAGTTCTAATCAGTCTAAACTGACAAGACCAACAAGAAAATACAGTAAGGAAATGCCCTCCAAGCCAGACCCTGCCCTTCCAGTAGTCAGGAAGCCATCCAAGTCATCCTTGGCCCTCAGTTCTCTCACTGAATCTTTTCATTGCCACTTGATGAGCCCAGAGAAGCAAAAGCAGAAGCAGTGCTACACTTTACATTATTTTACATACTTTGAAGAATAGTATAATCAGATTTGTGCGAATGAGAGATTGGAGCTGAGAAATGCACTGAGAAATTTCAACATGAGACTCTGAGCAGTTAGAATTTGTCTTATGTTGGTCAGTTTGTTTAAAAACGTCTAAACTCTGTATTCACAGTTTCCGACTTATCCTCAGACATTTCATAAAATTCAAAGAACGTTTTAAATTATTTTTAGCATTTAAGAAGCTAGTTTTCAGTTTATGACTACAATGAGCCACATACTACTATTCTACTTGGAAAATCACTGGTTTCAGTTTGCCAAAAGAAAATTTTCCTTCTCTGATTCTGAATTGAATATTTTCCTTCATTGTCTTGTCTTAAAAATGGAAATTTTATTAGCAAATCCATGAATGTATGCATAAAAGTTATGCTTAAATTTTTTGGAGGAAATTCAAAATCTATTTTAGAGTTCATTTTTTTCTAATAAGGTAAAATACATGTGTTATGTGTTCATGTCATAATCCTATTTTTAAAATTTCTTTAGTCTTGGGGCAACTTAATCATATGTGAGTGTAGACACAGTTGTAGGATATGTATTAAAATATACTAATCAAAATCTTTGTGAAAACACAATTTATCATTCAATGGCATCCAGAAAATTCTTTTGGAAAAGTGGTTTGAAATATGATAGTTTGTTGGAAACATGAACATTAGCTATATTATATTGAGAAATTACAATGTCATCATTAATGTTCTTATATTAATTATTAATCACAAATGCAGCCCAGAGACATGGATATGCCCTTTATTAGTACACAGTCTAAGTGTATAGACTATTCTTGATCTCAGAGTAAGAGAAAATAGAAAACAACATGAGAATACTGTATTTTTCGCCTAAATTCATAATTCTTTCTTAAACTAAAAATATTAATCACTGTTGTTTACACATTTTTGTGGGGTTTTTGTTTACTTGTTTGTTTTTGGAAGAAATGTCACACAGATGCCACCTTGTACAGATCACTGGCTGCCAGGGTTGAAGCATCCCATTGAAGCATCTAGGTTGATGCCCAGAGTCAAGTTTTTTGGGGGTGAGAATGGGGTTGTAGGAGGGCACCGTTGAAAGACACAGGTAGGTACAAATCACTGATAACTTCTGACTGATACCAAGTTCTACAAGTAGAAACACATAAGTGTCTTTAAGTAAATTCAAGCTTTCAGGTACTAGTTAAAGTTGCACCTTCATAAATTCAACTCTATTGAATTAATTTTGATTTTATAATTTACTGTAAGAATATTCTTTATTCTCTCCTACAATGATTTCAGATGTTGCAAAAAAATTGTAACAGTCTCTGAGTGGCTTCCCAGAAAACAATTTGTGAATTTATGTTAAAAATTCTTAAAGAGCATTTTATAAGGCATGGGGACATTATAATCTCTCTATATTACCAACTCCAGAGTTTCTTCCTAATAAAGGAAGGAGGAGAGAAATAGAGCAATATTATATCTATTTTTCCCAAGTCCCCATTAGATCTCTGCTAACCCTATGATGTACTTTTTGATTGTTTTAATTATTTGTTTACTCAACAAATATTTATTGACTATTATATGTCAGATTTTATTCTAGGTACTAGGATATGACAATGAACAAAATATTCAAGTCTTGCCCTTAGAACTTACATTTTAGTAGGAAGAGATTGTCAACAAACATAAAAATTATACTATATATATAATTATGTACATACTATAGCTATGTATGTTATGTATGTATACACTATATGTGTATATGCATATCTATATGTGTGTGCATATATATGTGTGTGTGTGTGTGTGTGTGTGTATGATAAGTGCTATGGAGAAAACAAAAATAAAGCAAAGGAAAGGTTGTAGGAAAGAAAAGGTGTAATTTTAAATAAAGTAGTCTGCTAATGCCTCACTGTGGTGACGTTTGAGCAAAGCCTCTACACAGGTGAGAGTAAGCTGCACAAATAATTGTGGGAAAAGGATTTTAGACAGAGAAAAGAGAGAAAAGAGTGAGTATAAAGACCCTGAGCTGGAGGTACTTCCAAGCGTTCATGCTCCAAAGAACATCTCAGAGGCCATTGTGCTTGGGCAAAATGAGCAAGGGCCAAAGGCTGAGGCATGGAGGCTGATGATGCAATGGGAGAGTTGGTCACAGGCATACTGAGCTGGGGCTCCTAGTCTACTGTAAGGATTTCTGCTTTTATTCTGAGCGATGTGAGAACCTGTTGGAAGATTTTGAACAGAGGAGTGACATGTTCTAACTCCCATTTTAAAGGGCTCACTTTGGCTTCTGTGTTGGGAATTAACACTAAAAAGGGATTGGGCAGAAAAAGGGGACCAGTCAGTAGGCTATTGCAAGAGTCCAGGCAAAAGTTGGAGATGGCTTGGGCCAGGGTAGTAACAGGACAGGTAGGTGGTGAGCCAAGCTCAGATTCAGAATCTATCTTGAAGTGAGCCTGTAGGATTTTCTGATGGCTTAGATGTAGAGTATGAGATAAAGACAAACTCTACTTCCCTTCTTTGTGCTAAACCTTACAAAACATGTTTGTGAAAATTGTTTATATATAAAAGTATAAACATACAGAGCAGTTTACTTATAAGCCTGCACTATGGCAAATCTTGGTCTGGTAAAAACTAATAAGATGTCTGAATGAGAAATGAGCCTGAAGAAAAAGTATTTTTATAACTAAAATGTTATTTATATAGATACACTCACCCATACATACATAAACGCACATACACATCCAGATTTCTGTGAAGGCACAAAAATATCAGCTGGCAGAAAGAGGGAGAATTTTTAAAATTTTAAGTTCTGATTATAGCACAGAGTCATATAAATATTTAATATATAATGCTGTATCCTACTAAATTCAGAACTTTAGTATTGTTTTTTATATCCTTACTATTTCATATTCAAATACATTTTGAATTATTAAATCAGGAAAACTTTAAGCATTCTAATTTAGGGTTTAAAATCAAGAGTCATATAACATTAAGATATGTTAAAGACCAATATGTCTGCTTTGGTTGTAAAGCAAATATAATATCTATTATAACTCAAAATTCTACATTCTTGATACATCATTCCCCTGCAAATATAATTTTAAAACTATTTGGAGTGTTAGATAACTAAGTGCAAAAAAATTTTGCTTTTTAAAAGACTGCAAATCAAACAGTTGGAGAGTATTTACATTTTTTATTGCTTAGGTAATGCATACTTTCACATCCATTTGAGGCATTGTACATTAAAAGATACAAACACAATACAGTTAAAACATGGGTTACGTTTAGTGAAATCCAGCACAAAATTTAATTCCTAGGTTTCTGACAGCCAAAGTTAAAAGAAAAGCACTATTGGTCATATCTGTCTCATTAGGTAGTGAAAGAAGAGCAAGTGAAAGCTATTCAGAGTCCATAAGCATATTGGTAGGTCTGAACGTAGAGACGAATGTACTGTGCTAGGTTTTAAGTAAACAGATTTGCTTACAGTGAACTCTGTTTTTAATAGAAGCTTCATAGAGGAATTGGATTCAATTGAATTTAACAAACTTTTCTTGATAGCCATTTTCATAGTAGGTTAAGAATTGAGATAAAGAAAAAATATGTAGCATGATCTTGCCCTCAAAACCAGTAATTTAGTGTTGTTCAGTATTAAAGGCAGAAGAGGGAAGATGAAAGTGTTCTGTAGGCAGCAACTCTAACAAATGCCTCGTAAGAACCTTAGACTCTACTCTTTTAAGCAAGTAATGATTTCTTCTCAAAGGTTTTATGTTAATAAAAGACATGTTTGGAATTGAATTTTAAAATACTTACACTGTGGCAATATGTAAAGGGTTGTTTGGACAAAAGCTGAAATTGAAATCAGGAAAGCCAGTTAAAAAATCTCTTCCAAAATCTCAGCCATGTGCTCAAAATATCGGACCAAAGTTGCCTGCATCAAAAACTAAGTCAAGGACTAAGTCTCCCCCCCCCCCCCCCCTGGCAGACCATGCTCTTACACATACCTGTGTTCCTAGCCTCCAACTGGGGACCTCTTTTTTGAGGGTCTTTGTTAGAGGCCTTCCCCAGGTGCCTCTGCAAAGACTTCCTTATCAGGGGGAAGAGAGGGGCCTTGAAAACACTTCTCTCCACTCTGAAGCAGTACTCAGTATGTTTCTACTCCTAGTTCTTTCTTCCTGCCCCCAGGCCCTCTGGGCCATAAAACCACAGAAGCTGGATGTCTGTGTTGATCCACTTGTCTTTCAACAGGTGCTCTTCCATGAAGAAACACAGAATGGGGGGTGGGTCAGTTGGTGCTTGCTTCTTTTTAGCCTCTGGCTTATACTATTGCAGTAAGTGATTAAAACCTTGATTGTTACTTTCATTTTGGCTTTTCTTAATCAGCTACCCTGGCACCTGGCAGCTCAGTTCAGCTGTCTCCAAGCTTAGCTCCTCAGTAGAAATATCCAGGAATCTGCATTTTTAACACGTTCCCCAAGTAACTCATCTGTGTATTTTTGGTAAAATTACTGGTCAAATCAGTAGATAAAAGGGACCCAAATTCAGCCAGTGGTGGTGGATAAGGAGGAAGAATTCCATAAATATCAGGATTCAGTGTGAGAATTAGAATCTTATTAAAATTGTGGAATAAAAATGAATGAAAAACAAATTTCATGTCAACAAAAAGTGGAAATACAGGAGAAGAAGGAGCAGTATGGACACATTGAGTTTTAAGATATGTATATGGTGCTGAGGAATAAATTTAATCATGCGATTGGACAAGGGGATATATGAACTGAGATCTTAGCAAAAGTATGCATGTGAGATAATGATTTAGAAGTCAGTCATGTGTGTGGAGATAGGGGAGGTTAAAATCATCACCGTAAATGAGAAAACCAGGGAGAAAGTATGGAGTAAAAAGAGATGAAGGTGGGTGGTGGCACCCTGTGGAGCCATTTGATAAGTAGGAGGAAGAAGAGTCCAGTGGAGGCTGAGAAGAATGGTCACTCTTCTTTGCAAGCATTTATTTTACAGACTCTTGATAAGTTCAAAAGCATAATATGAAATTGCAATTCTGTGAAGGCATTTATTTAGGTAATTCAAGTGATACTTTTCAGATACCTGATTTTCTGGAGTCTTATTTTCAAATAAATGAATGTCTTTCCTGCGGGTTCTACCGTGCTAATTATTTCTTTTTTCTTTTTTTTTTAAGATTTTATTTACTTATTTGTCAGAGAGTGAGAGAGAGAGTGCACGCACAAGCAGGGGGAGTGGCAGGCAGAGGGAGAAGCAGGCTCCCTGCTGAGCAAGGAGCCTGATGCGGGACTCGATCCCGGGATCCTGAGATCATGACCTGAGCTGAACGCAGATGCTTAACCATCTGAGCCACCCAGGTGTCCCATACCATGCTAATTATTTCAACTGAATTTTTTACAAGAGTAATTGCATAGTAGATAACTCAAAATTAAGATGCTAGTCAACAATGTGGAGGTGGGCTTCCATGATTCTGCTAACTGAAGTGGTAATATGAGCACCTTCATCCCTAAATTAGTATTTATTATTATATTTTATGTTTTCAGCTGAGATAAATAATTGATAAATGAATAAAAAATTGGCTTAGGGAACATTTAAATTTAATGAATTCTTAGTAATGTTCCCTGAAGTCTATTTAATATGTTCTCTTAGAGACTATTCTGGGTATTCCTTGCTTCCTTTCAATCTTTCAATAAATTGCATCAGTGATTTTTATTTCTAAGTTGAAAGAATTATTAGACTCTAAGAACCCTGAAATACATTTAAAATAAATACTAATGGATTATATAAGTTATAGGGGAGAGTTTTCCAGGGGTCATTTCTATTATTATATATTGCTTTTAAAGAAATTATTATTAATATCAATAGGATCCCAAATGCCCCAGTTTCCTGAGGGAATGAGGGGGTTCCCAGAATGGGTGACTTTCCCAGGATGGGTTTTGTGAGAGAAAAGTTTCCGTAAACTGGGACCAGTTGGTCACCCCATTAAAATATCCACAGATGCTGGAAGTTTGATTTGAGGTGTGTGTGTGTGTGTGTTTGTGTATGTATGTCCTTGTGTGTATATATGTGCTTGTGCATGTACAGGAGAGTGAAGAGAGAGAGAGAGGAATAGAGAGAGAGATTGCTATTTTGTTATCTGTTCCACAAAATCTACACTCACCTTTTTCTAAAAGAATAGAAGTTTATTGGGCATGTGGTAACAAAGTCAAATCATTTTTCAGTTCCCTTGCAGTTCTGTGTGACTATGTAACTACACTCTGAACAATGAATGATATATGAGTGATAATGACTTGTGAAACTTCTGGGTGATGTTCTCTAAAGGGAAGCTGCCTGCCCTCCATTATCTTTTTCCTCCCTCCTATGAGCTCGGAAGTGATGACACCTGGAGCAGTCATTTTGGATCCAAAGATGGAAGCCGTGTAGTCAGCACAGAAGGGCTACCCCAGTGAACTTCGGGCGACTCCTTGGCTTCTGGTTTCTTTGATCCATTTCTATTTCTCATGTTCTTGTAATTCCTTAGGCCCACAAGTATGAGCTTTATTCTCCTCTTTGCTTTTGTTAGAAAGCACTTTTATTAAACTCTATGATATGTATCACCAGGTTAGTTTTTTGGATATGTTAGTTGGTGGAGATAAAGACATTTAGAAATTTTTTTTTTTTTTCTTAAAGCCTATTTTGCAAGGTTGCTGACTTGCTGAGTACTGGACTATCCTATCTTTTTTTAAAAACAATTTTTAAAAAGATTTTATTTATTTATTTGTCAGAGAGCACAAGCAGGGGGAGCGGCAGGCAGAGCAGGCAGAGGGAGAAGCAGGCTCCCCACTGAGCAAGGAGCCTGATGTGGGACTTGATGCCACGACCCTGGGATCATGACCTGAGCCGAAGGCAGATGCTTAACTGACTGAGCCACCCAGGCATCCCTGAAATATCTTATCTTTGGTGTGAGCATATCCTTTGGGGTGTCCCTGGGATAAAATATGAAGAATAATAGGGGGACTTTCGCTAATCAGAAATTAAGAACAATAAAATAATTTTTAAAGGCAGAGATTAGGAGGATTTGTGGACTGATCCACACACACACCACATCTCCCAATCTTGCATTCAACCAAGACAGTGGGCTTCTTGATCTGACAGTGTCCTCCTTTCCAGGGTCAAGAAGCAAGGCCTTGATGACCTAAATCTCTGTGCCTGTGCACGTTGGTGGGGACCTTAAAAGAAGTGACTTCTGATTCACAGGGCACAGGCTGAGACCTGACCCAAATCTCAGAAGCCTCCATTGGACGGAAAATAATGTGGGTGCCAACAACAAATGGATGAACAGAGTAGTTTCATTCAGAGCTCAGTCACAGATTACTGTCACTATTTTGTGCATCAGAGAGGTCCTAGGTCTGGAGCTCTAGGCTGTCTCTTCAACTGAGAAGTGAAGAAGGCTATCAGAGGGTTAAGCTTGTATAACTGATACATTAGGATAAATTTACTACCATAAACTCAGGCATGCAATGTAACCTTTCTGGTTTTTCTTATAACTGGGATTAATTTCTCTTTTCAGCCTTCTACAGAAAACTTGATCTGGTCACATAATCATTTAAATGATTTCCTTGGTCTTATTATCTTGGATTTAAATCCATTTTAGGATTTCATCTTCCCTCCTTTTTTCTCCAGTGGCATCTGGGTTCAGTAGAGTCACACCTGATATCACAGCACTGAGAGGACAATATCTAGTCCTTTATCAGTATCTGTAGTTACCATTTTCTGCTCATCCTGTCTGGTGGGTCCTAGGTTGCTTACATCTCTGCATTGACATTGTCAGAGATGGTCCTTTGCCAATCCAGTCATAAGGCTGGATGGAGGCATGTAAGCAGCATTCTTTGCAGCAGAGTCCTCCTCCTCCAGCCATGACAATGACTTTCCTTTTTCTGCTAATTTCTAAGATTAGCTCACAAGTGTGTCTTTGCTTCTCATGGCTCACCAAGATCCCCTGGATTTGTGAGATTATTACCTGAACACCTCACACAGAGCTGCTCCTAATCTGGCTCCCCACACCAAAAAAAAAAAACACACCCAAAGAATAAAGATACAAATCCCTGTGTTCTGGATATGCCAGAACCATCTCATAATCACATGTAACTCTTACTTTATAAGTAAATACTGTCCCACCCTGCCCCAAAGAGAGAATTTTATTGCTTCATCTTACGGGGGCGGGAAATCTGGTTAGCAAATTATTCTTTGTATTCTACTCTATGCCAGGACCTGACCCTTGGATGTTGAAATTCCAGAAGGTAATACCTTTTGTTTCTCTTTGTATTTCTGAGGAGTCTTCCCTTTCCACTGGGCAGGGAGGATGACATCCAGTTTGAGTGAGAGGGATGGCCAATTACACTAAAAATTTACAAGTCCCATAAAACTACATTACAACTTCATGTACCAACCCATGTATTTCCTATTTTGAGCAATGCATCCTAGTAAATAGGCCTCTGTTCAAGAGCTCAGTTCTCTAACATTTTTGCTCAGGACAGTCAGATGAATGGCGATAATTTTGTCTTGACACAGATTCAACTAGGATACCTGTCATACATAACCAGGGTAGGTTTATTTTTATCTTGTTCTTATCTATAATTCTTCTCTCCCATGCTCTAGTTATCCTTATCAATAAGGAATTGGGATAAATTTACATTTACTCATGTCATATTCTAAATATGGAACTTGGAATTCGTGTTGCTTCTTTTTGGTAAATAATGAAGTCTAAATATGTACATGCTCTCCATTCCAAGGGGAAGATTTATTTTCTCCTCTCTGTTGTCAAGGAATCTTATGCTGCTGGGAATAAAAAGATACATAGACTAACAGATGATAGGGCTCCAATATGCTCACTTTATTCTTTGAGGTTCTTTAGGGGCAACTCTAGGCACTGGGAGGGGACATTACAGTGATTTATAGATTGACCGTCCCCCACCATATACATACACATACATGAAAAAGAGCAGCATTGCCTTGCGCATCCCTTTTTATTGGGATTCTACATAAGATTTTGGTTGGAATTTTTTTTCCTATAGTTCACACAACCATTGTAGTTTGACATTAAAAAAGAGAACATTTCCTGGACAAAGTTACAACCTAGTTTGCATGAGTTAAATATAAGTTCTGAGATTTAAAAAGGGGTGGTTAGGGAAAACAAAATAACCAGTAAACTATATTATATTAATGAATGACTTTAATTAGAAGTATTAATTAAACGGTTTGAATTAGGGGCAAAGTAATATTAAAAATATATGACTTCAAATCATTTCTCTTTTTAGTGCTTCTGGCAAGAAAATAGTATTTATCCACAGTGCCAGAATTGGAAGTAGTAATTGGTCCTAGCTTTAATTTACTGAAGATCTAGTTTAAGTATAATTAAATTGAAAATCAATAGCTAAAATAATCAGGAAAACTTGTTAATTTAGGAACAAAACTGATTTTATTCTCTAACTTTTTATATAATTAATTTACGAAACTAATTGCATATAAAGTCTAGCCTGCCATTCTTTATTTTTATTCTGAACAAAATTTTCACAAATCATAATAAAAATACTGTGTTTAGTTATGTGACTATAGTTATGAAATGCTAACTATTTAATAATCTTGAAATTTAAAAAAAAGGTAATACAGATGTGAAAGTCAAGGTAAATGAATAATTCTAGAGTAAGAGTTGAAAGTGTCTAGGTAAGCGTTATCCTGGATCAGGGAAGGTCTTTAAAATAAAACCTCATAACGATGCTATACTACTGTGTGTCCTGATTTAGGTAAAATAAATACATTGAAGTAGTGGATGAAAAACATTTTCCAAAAAGTGATGGAAGGAGAGAGCAGAAGGTTTCCAATTTCCTCAAGCAATAAAAAAAATTTCAATAATAAAACTCCTTTAGAAATACAAGAAGCTAGATGAAACTCTAAAGAATAGTATTACACCATCTCTCCATAAAGCTTTGCCAGACTGAACAAAAGGGATGCATTTTTTATTTCCCAGCCAGAAGGTGTTTTATTTTAAAAAAGATAACTGAGAAAGTGTTTACAAACAGACTGCGGGGGAAACCTTTTGCTAATTTTAGAAATCAAAGAAGAGGCAATCTCCAGGTTGATGATTGCTATGGTCTGAATGTTTGTGCCCACCCTCCCCTTCATGTGCTGAAAACCTAGTCAGAGGGTGGAGCCCTCATGAATGGGATTAGTGTTCTTATAAAAGAGGCCCCAGAGAGCCTCTTAGCCTCTACTACTACCTGAGGACACCAGGAGAAGTTGGCAGGCTCCCTGCCTTCACCAGAACTTGGCTGTGCTGCCGCCTGATTTTGGACTTCTAGCCTCCAGAACTGTGAGAAATAAATCTCTGTTGTTTGTTAAAAATAAATGAATGAATGAATGAATAAATGAAGGAAGGAAGAGAAAGAAAGACAAAGAAAGAAAGAAAAAGAAAGAGAAGTAAAGAAAAGAAAGAATAGTACTTGACAGGTTGAATTGGGTATGAGGTAAGGTGTTTTCCTCTTTCTTTTGTTGAAGTATTTTAAAGCCACTTTTTATACCCTAATAATCTTTACTTTTGTGAATATATAATTGTAGCTCTTCTTTGCATGGGACTTGCCCAAAAGCAAGCTTCTTCTGAATTCTGTTTCACGAATCCCAGTGGTGGCAACCTCTGTGCATAAGTCAGTTGCAAACTCCCCAGAAACAGTGGTCCAGTTGTAATTCATATTCTGCATATTTCACTGTAAATAGACATATTGGTTAAGATTAAGAATAAACCAAAATTCGCCAGCCAGAATTCCCTTCCTGTATCATGTGACCCTAATTTTTGTAATTGCTGTGGCAAATCTTTTCACTGAGACTTTTCAAGTGCTTTTATTTTTGCCTGACGGCTCCAGGTAGGAGTATTGAATCTAAAATTTTATGTTTCAAATCATAGCTTTTCAAAATTTATTATGCATACTAGGGGCATTTTTAAAATGCAGGTTCTGATTCAGTCAGTTTAGTGTAGAGCTTGAGATGCTGCATTTGTAATGAGTTATAGGTGATATCAATGTTGCTGGTCCATAGACCATACTTTGATTATCAAGGTTCCAAACATTGTAGGCTTTCTTTGATTTCTGCTTAGGAAATGTCCTAAAGAACATAGGCATATTTTTTACAAGATTTCCAATTGATTCTAATACAGGCAGGACTTTTTTTTTTTTATTATGTTATGTTAATCACCATACATTACATCGTTAGTTTTTGATGTAGTGTTCCATGATTCATTGTTTGTGTATATCACCCAGTGCTCCATTCAGTACGTGCCCTCTTTAATACCCATCACTGGGCTAACCCATCCCCCCACCCCCCTCCCCTCTAGAACTCTCAGTTTGTTTCTCAGAGTCCATCATCTCTTATGGTTTGTCTCCCCCTCCGATTTCCCCCCCTTAATTCTTCCCCTCCTGCTATTTTCTTCTTCTTCTTCTTTTTTTTTTTTAACATATAATGTATTATTTGTTTCAGAGGTACAGGTCTGTGATTCATCAGTCTTACACAATTCACAGCGCTCACCATAGCACATACTCTCCCCAGTGTCTATCACCCAGCCACCCCATCCCTCCTACCCCCCGGCAGGACACATTTTGAGAAACACTATGCTGTATAATCTATAATAGCTTAAAGGTTCTAGTTTTTTGAGTTTTATCCATGGTTCCACTTGATCTAGCTGCTGTGGTATTAATGTAAAAGTATTAGTGAAAGAAATAACTTCAACTTAATTCGTAGAAAAATATTTTGATTTAATAACAGTTCATCTTAGTCTTAATATTTAGGCTTTGTAGGTCATAGGATTTCTGCTCCAACTGCCCAGTTTTGCCATTGTAGCATGAAAGCAGCCACAGACAACATGCAAGCAAATGAGTCTGCCTGTGTTTCCATAAAAGTTTATTTCTAAAAACAGGCAGATTAAATTTGGCCCGAGGGCTGTAGTTTGCCCACCCGTGTTCTAGTAAAGCATTTACAGCATATATATAATTCCTTTAAAATGTGTTCATTTCAAAATGGAACCTAGTTTAGAGCCCAATACCCTGATACAATTAAAGAATAACTGTTAAGGGGCGCCTGGGTGGCTCAGTCGGTTAAGCGTTTGCCTTCGGCTCAGGTCATGGTCCCAGGGTCTTGGGATCGAGTCCCGCATGGGGCTCCCTGCTCCACGGGAAGCCTGCTTCTCCCTCTCCTGCTCCCCCTGCTTGTGTTCCCTCTCTCGCTGTGTCTCTCTCTGTCAAATAAATAAATAAAATCTTTAAAAAAAATAAAAAAAAAATAAAAGAATAACTGTTAGGATTATAACTATTTATTGCCATAAGTTTACATTTTGAAGTAGAGTTATTTTTTTCCTTAAAAATAAGATCCCATACAAAACTAACTTCAACCTTATGAGCTTACCAGTATTTTATAAATAAGAAAATTAAGACTCAGGTTAACTGATTTTTCAGTATTACATTTTTAGAAAGCAGAAGAGCCAGAGCCTGAGAAAGCCTTAGTTAGAGTAGCTATATTGGTACCATGAACTAAAAGAAGACATATCAACTCTTAAATGATCTTAAAAATAAGTATACTATTTAGATTTTTGCATTTCATAGGAATTGAGTTTTTTAGAGTCAGGTAAGATTTCTTTGCCAGAGTTTTATACTTCTAGTTGTAGAGACAATTTTATTCAACTTATTGTATTCTGGTACATTAGATATTCATTCATTCAATGAAACTTAGATGGAGTCAAGAAGTAGAAAATTTGTCTTCGTGCATTCTCAAGGAAAAATTTCACTATTGGAGTATTGGCTTATGAATAATTGTGGGCCCTCTGAAGATACCTCCCTTAAATATTCAGCAGCACCTCTGAAAATGTTTAAATGGGTGCTGAAAATGATCTTGAATAACTCAATTTTATTTCTATGCTATTATCTAGGAGAAATATATAAATTGATATAAACAAATTGCAATACATATAATTAAAAACCACCTACCAAGTAGGTTATATATATATATATATATATATATAGTGTTGCATCATTAAAACAGTTCTTGTTTCAATTGTAATTCTTGGTGCAATTCTAATTGCAAGAATGAAAGAACTTCCCAAATAGCTATTTACCATATAAGCTTTTATTAAATGAGTGGGTGCCAAATTTTGAATTGTGACAAAATTCTTTGTTTTCTTTTAAATTTTATAAATTATTTGTGGTAACCTTGGGATTTGTACTTGCCTAAGATACTTAAAAATTATTTAAACTGATACTTTTATTATTTATCAAAGCATTTATAGAACTGTATGCAACTTTAGGGTATGAAAATTTTAGACACCTGAAATGACATTTTAGTCAGGCTAATTGCAATGACTTCAGAATCTGTATTTTCTTATAAGAAAATAAATTTTATGTAATTTTGACTGTATGTGTTATGGATCATTATCTGCAAAAACTATCAGGCTTATGTTCCATGAGTTTATGCTTAGAGTTGGAGGATAAAAGAAACTCTAGGTTAACATTTATCAAAGTTAGGGATCTTAGGGGGTTCCTGAGACCCTTTGAGGGTATCTACAAGGTCAAACTATTTTCAGAATGAATGAATGAATGAATGTGTGAATGAATGAATGAATGAATGAATGAACGAATCCACTGTGTTGACATTTCCAATGAAAATGTGAACACAGTGGTGAATAAACCTGCAGGTACTCCTTAGGAAGGATCAAGGCAGTGACACCACCACAAAAAAGAGGAGTTTAGCAACATGTGGAATAACTGCTGTTAGATTTTGGGAAGGGTTTTGTAAAGGCTTGCTTCTTCCTGTTTGCTATTCTTGTATCTCTCTTTTTTTTTCCCATTCATTTTCTGATTATCATAGAAGTCTTGAAAAAAATAGGATATTATTCTTACTTTAAGAGCAGTGGAGAGAAAATAAGAGAAATTCAGTAGAAAATATGGGTGGAGAAAGCTTTATAAAGAAAAAGTTCAGATACTTATGTCTATGGAAGGAAATAGAACACAGACAGCCTGAGAGTTAGCTTTATTGACCAGCTACTATGTAGGATCCCTTTTCCAATGTCTCTGAATTAAAGCAGCCTACTATCATGACAAAAGGGAAATATTGCCCATGCTTGGGTCCCTTTACCTGTCTCTGCCCCATTTCCTCATTATTGCCTCCCCCTCCCCTGTTGTGCTCTTACTGCCATTTGAACAAAGGAAAGAAGAACCTTTACTTCTCCATCTGGCCCATTAAGTCATGCCTTTTAGCTGCAAAGCCTTCCATGTATACTAAATGATATAAATACATGGATATTTTATCCTCTAAAATTTCTCTTGGAAAATATATATGTTGATAAAGTAGGGGAAGGAGGACCCCAGAGGCTATGCCCATGTAATAAACAATGGCACTAGAATTTTCTTAAGAGAGTATGTCCAGACAGGTGTTTGTTTATACCTTTGTTTTGCTACACCTGGAATTGAATTTGGATCTACAATTTAGGAGGGAAGCTAGAGCAAAGCTGCATTGTTTCACATATTAGAAGAAAGAGGAATTTAAAGGATGATTATGAGATAGAGCCCAGAGTAAAGGAGGGTCAGAAGAAAACACAACTATTCCGCAAAAAAGGGCTTTGGAGATCAGAACTACTTCCTGACTAGTTTTTAATTTGTTTGCTGTGTGTAGAGTGAAATAAATTTTTATTCCTTATAACAGGTCTTAAGCAAAACACACACTTCCCTCTAATGCATTTTTGTGATTGGATCCTTTCAGAGGACAAAAAGAAAATAGGAGTTATATGTCTGGGTTGTTAAGCTAAAAGAGGTTGCTTATATAAATAGAAGGTTGAGGGATGATAGCTGATATCGCTTTCCTAATTCCAGTTTCCAAGAAAGGACTTTGATAGGTCCAGCTTGCCTTTCTCACCCTTCCTGAACCAATAAACTGTGGCCCAGGGTACAATTGTGTCACTTTGTACAAATATGACATCTCCTCCTTCATCCATACGGAAAAGGTTTTGTTCTCAGAAAAGCAAAAGATGGGGAACTGAACACGTAAATCTATCAGTGTTCCTATTTCTTTTCTCCTTACAACAATAATATTTCAGCCAATAAAATATTGAGCCATGATTCAAATGTAAGCATGTATATCTTCAAACCAAAATCACTTCCATTCTGTCTCCTACCAAGAATACTTGCATAGAAACACAAAACCCCACAAAACATGTAGAAATTAATATGTTGTAGATCTGTAGGCACTTGAGAAATGATTAGGTGGTTGGGTCTTCCAAATTTGGAAAATTGTTTTAGGGTTATTAGTTTTGACTGCATGTATGCTTTGTAAGAAAATTGGATGTTTTGTCATCAGTTATTACAGGGAAAAGTATTATTGGAAGCAGCTGAAAGGTAATTAGAGAAGGGAGAATTAATTTATTTGCTTAGAGAGTAATTACATGAATAAAATCACCTTTTAATTTTTAATAAAGTTATGATTTTAAAAATTTACAAAAAAATTAATAATAGGAGGCTCAGATTCACTTATCTGTGACTTGTTTAAAGGTTGGATTATTTATTTCTTGGGTTTCCTCAAATCACTTAATTTTCACTAAAATGCTAGTATCCTAATTAACAGTCTTCATTCATATTCCTTAAAAAATAGTAATAAAATCTCTAAAATGTTAAAAAGTGAAATTTCTCAAATTCCAGCAAGGAAATCATTAAAAATTTAAGGTTATGTATAGAGAAGTATAATGAAGAATAAAACATGTAAAAGGATAGAATTTGTCTAAGAGAATAGTATTTCCTGAATGTAGCTGGATAATTTAAATAAATCAACACTGATACTGTCTTGCAGTTAAAAAATTTGGAGTAACAGAGAGTTTTACATAATAGTATAAGAGCAATTATTATTTTCATCTTTTTGCATTTGAATTATTTTTGCTTTCACTTGTCTCCCCTTTTTCTCTATTCTTTTCTTTTTTTCTTTTTCCTCTATTCTTTTCTACTACAAATGGGAAACTTTCCTCAGGCTTTGTTGAAAATGAAACTAAAAAAAAAAGCTCAGCCAAGAGGAGGTGTGATTTCTACTAATGCTTGGTGTCTTAGAGGACTTTCCCAGATTATTTGGAAGGATGCAGAAGTTCACTTTAAATACGATTATCAACATATGCTCATCAAAGCAGAAGAGAACCAAGTGACTTACGTTATTTATGTCTGGCTGTGTTGGCACCATTATCATCTATAATGCCTGATGAAGAAGGGTGTCACATTCCCTGGAAAGAAAAGATATTCCTGTTGGGTAGAATGTAAGAAATCCTAGACTTGAGTTGTAGAAGGGTCCTTGGGGATCTAATTTCACCCCTTTTCCTTTTAAAAGTGAGAAAATTGCTGTTCAGAGAATTCAAAGTTCCTCAAGGTCACACTGCTAGTTCTCTTTCTTTTTCAAGCAGGGCATTGAGAATGACTTAATTGTCTGAAAAGGAAACCCTTATTTAAAGATAATGCCAAAAAAAAAAAAGACAATACCAAGAAATTCAAAGATGTGAGGGGTTGGCAACTTTTGAACAGCAGTGTGGCTGTGAAGTGACCCTTTCTCTCTAATATGCAGTAAAGGAATATCTTTCACATGTTGTTTTCTATAAGAAATAGAGAAAAATTTCCACCGGTTGCCAAATTTCATTGTGGCAGAAACTCTCAGAAGCAGCTAGGACGCAATAGTAACTAGTCTACATTCCAGTGGAAATTGACCACTATGTGACTTTGGTCCCCAAGCCAAATTTGTTCAACATTTAAATTATGTTTTCCAGTTAGCTGCTTTTATTTTTTCTTTTTAAAGATTTTATTTATTTATTTTAGAGAGAGAGAGACAGCGAGAGAGGGAACACAAGCAGGGGGAGTGGGAGAGGGAGAAGCAGGCTTCCCGCGAAGCAGGGAGCCCAATGCGGGGCTTGATCCCAGGACCCTGGGATCATGACCTGAGCTGAAGGCAGTCGCTTAAGGACTGAGCCACCCAGGCACCCCAGTTAGCTGCTTTTAAAAACAACTTAGGGCATAATATTTCATGATACTTTAAACCAGATGCCTCTGTTTCTAGCCTTTTAAATTTTATACAAATTATACACTGTGATATAGTAAACCAAATTTTAGTGTGATTCCACATGTTTAAACACTTGTTTTTCTCTCAAACACTGTTAAAATTTGTGTGTGTGAGTGTGTACATATATATATATACAAGTTTATACATACATACTACTATATAGAGACACATCAAAGTGTCACATGCATCTAATTAAAATACCAAGTAATACGTTCTTGCCATTAAGTTCCAGTTTCCAGACTTTTAGTTATTTTAGCTATTTCTTTTAGTATTACTTTCACATATTTGGCATTTACCAATTTTAGTTAATAACTTTTTGTTTTCTGTAATAATGAAGATTTAATTCACTTGTATAACTACCTAATCCTTTTCCATTCTCCTGTTTGAATTGTACATTATTGTTTCTTCGTTTAATGTGTACTTAGTATTACGATACGTAAAATTAACCACAGGAACACCCAAGAAAATGATATTATTCTCTTCTTCCTTCTTTCCTTCCTTCCTTGGTTCTAAGTGTCATTAAAAAACAAAAAACAAAAAAAAACAACTTCTTAATACCAAACACGTAATCCTTTCATATCTACTAGATACTAGTTTAAGTGCTTCACATGTATTTGTTCTATCCACACAATGACGTTATAACGTAGACATCATCACTATTTTTTTAAAATTTTATTTATTTATTTTTAAAGATTTTATTTATTTATTTGACAGAGACATAGACAGCGAGAGCAGGAACACAAGCAGGGGGAGTGGGAGAGGGAGAAGCAGCCTTCCCGCTGAGCAGGGAGCCCGATGTGGGACTCCATCCCTGGACTCTGGGATCATGACCTGAGCCGAAGGCAGACGCTGAACGACTGAGCCACCCGGGCGCCCCAACATCATCACTATTTTAGCTTCTTGTTATATTTTGCTTTTCACAAGCTCCGTCCTATGAGAAATTTCTATCACTTATTTCCCATAAGGAAAAATTTGCCTTGCAGCGTTTATTTTATTTTACTTATTTTATTTAAGTCAGCATTAGAAAATGAAAAAAAAGAAAAAGACTGTTAAACTATGTTTCCAAGTGACTCTGGCAAATGAGAATTATTGTGTGAACCTGTTCCTGCTCCAGAAATGCTGTTTAATCAGGATTCGAATGGCATCTAAGGAATAGGAGAAAGTTTGTTTTAGGTTAAGAGAAACAGGGATTTGCCTCAAAGGGGCCTTTCTTCATCTGTCTAGTCCCTTTGATTTTCTCAGTAAACACTGGAATCTTCTCTTAGTTTCTGTGCTTTGTTGATAGCTGAGGTCTCAGTTTAACCTTAGTAAAAATTTAAGTAATTATTTTGTATTGTTCTATACTTCCAGTTTCCTGAGTACTTTCTGGTTTCTAGCTGTGACACAGCTGCCCATCTGGTTAATTATTTCCATGTGGTCTTCATTTCAGACCTGCCTTCTTTTCTCTCTTCCCCTCCCTGCTGAGTCTCAGCATCCCTTCCCCACGCGGGCTAGGAGGTCCGCCTGCTGTCAGACAGTTGGTCATCCCTAACCTGAGGGCTTTGCTCTTACTTGTCTCCAGGTGGTCATCCTCAGGAACCTGCAAGGATAGACTTAACATCAAGGCTCAGGTATTAACCATTCTGTTTTCAACTTCTGGCACTTTTATTTGAGTAAACTTTAAAAGAGAATTGCTTAGATTAAAGCTTACTGTTATGAATAAATGACAGATTTGGCTTTATGATGTAGGAAGTTGAAAGTCTTCTTTTCCATAATTTAAATTAATTCATTTTTTTGCACTAGTAACTGGTAGATGAATGAGACCTCTGAGTAAAAACTGTAATGGTTATTATAATGCAAAAAGGAATCTCACTGTATCTTACACACCCAGTGTTATTTCATATTAAAATGTGATAAAAACTCTTCTCTCCTTTTTGTTTTTGCCATGCAGGAGATATCCCTCTCTTTGGCTTGTACCTCCTCCAATTCTAGATGCTCTTGACTTCAGACTCCTGGAAGCCTGTTAAAAACCACTACCCTCTCAGGCAGACCACGAAACAAACTGGAAGTGAAGGGAGCTAGAATCATGAATTCATCAACCGCTATTCTGTTCATGAGAAGTAAATGTCACATTAAGTAGGTGCATAAAATATTCAGTCAAGCTCTAGACAAGTGTTGAGATCCTAGAGATCTAATTCTGAGAGTAAAAATATGATATAAATTCAGATATACTGGATTACACAGGTGACACAGTGTCAATAATTTTCAGGGTCATCCATTTACCAAGGGTAAAATTAACAAGAATTGTCAAACTTTCAAGAAAAAGGGATAAAAACGGTGAGATGAGAAAACATGCCTCCAATTGGCTGGAGACAGCAGCCCTTTCTCTTACCCAAAATTCAAAGTGATCTGTTGTGGAGTAATGGAGCTAGGGAGTTGTTTAAGATGCAGATGTAAGGGAGACCGGAAAGGAGGACTGAGGTGGCTGTAGAACAGGGCCCAGTAAATGGCCTTATTTCTCCATGGGTAGTTTAGAGAGGTTGTCACTTGATTTTGTTACTAAAGATTTTGACCTTTTGACTCTTTTTGTGTGTGTGTGTGATAAGACATATATACATAAAATTTACAATTTTAACCATCTTTAAGTGTACAGTTTTGTGATATTAAGTACATTCACATTGTTGTGTAACCAATCACCAGAACTCTTTTCATCTTACAAAATGGAAATTCTATACTCATTTAACAACAATTCCTCATGCCCCCTTTTACCCATCTCTGAACACCACCATTCTACTTTCTGTTTCTAGGAATTGACTGCTCTAGGTATTTCATATTAAGTGGAATCATACAGTACTTGGTTTATTTCCCTTAGCCAAATATCCTCAAGGTGAATCCATGTTGTACCATCAGTCAGAATTTCCTTTTTAAAGATGAATAATATTCCATAGTATGTATAACCATTCATCTGTCCATGGACATCTGGTTACTTCCATATTTTGATTATTGTGAATAACGCTGCTGTGAACATTGGTGTATAGATACCTGTTCAAGTCCTTGGTTTAACTTCTTTTGGCTATATACCCAAAAGTAGAATTGCTAGATCATATGGTAACTCTGTTTAATTTTTTGAAGAATCACCATAGTATCTTCCATAGTGACTGCAGAATTTTACAATCCCACCAGCAATACACAAAGGTTCTGATTTCTCCACATTCTTGCCAACACTTTTTTATTTTATTTTTTTATTTTATTTGTTTTGTTTTTATTTTGGCCATCCTAATAGGTATGCAATGGTAGCTCTCTCACTGTCTCATTGTGGTTTTGTTGACCTGTTGACTCTTAGGGGCTAAACCCATAATACATTTACAAAGACATCTTAAATGCTCTCAGAAATAATGTGTTTTATTACAAAATAACTAAAATAAATGGGCAAGGACTTCTGGGGAAGATGGCAGGGTAGGAGGATCCTTAGCTCACTTCATTTCATAAATACAGCTAGATAACAACATCCACATCAGTGTAAATAACCTAGAAGATGTCCTGAAGTCTGGCAGAACAGACTCTCCACAACTAAATGTAGAGGCCACATCAGAGAGGGTGGAAAGGGCAGAGAACCAGAATTAACATTTGTTGCTTCAAAGATTCCATGTTTGAGTCACACAAAGAATACATTTCTCTCTGTGCCTGAGTAGAGCAGGTCTGGTACCCTCTAATGTTATACAGAAACTGACAGAAATAGATTTCTTTTTTTTTTTTTTTTGACAGAGACAGAGATAGCGAGAGCAGGAACAGAAGCAGTGGGAGTGGGAGAGCTCCGGAGAGCAGGCTTCCTGCCGAGGAGGGACCCTGATGTGGGACTCGATCCCAGGACCCTGGGATCATGACCTGAGCGGAAGGCAGACGCTTAACGACTGAGCCACCCAGGCCCCCCCAGAAATAGATTTCATATAGAAACAAGTGCTAATGATTTATAAGACAACTTCCATGGCTTACTATTAAGATAATAGTAAACACACTAAATTTGTTAGGGTTACCACAAAAACTGTGTGCTTGCAAGGATTATCCATATAGATACATGCATATATATTCCATAGGAATTTTACACATATGTCCCTTACCTGTGCACAGACAACTTGCACTCACATATATAGAACAAAAGAGATAAATCTGGTCAACAATGGAAGTGGCTCATCATTGCTTAATTTCTACTTGTACCTCTGCAATTTTAAATAAATCACACTTCATTATTCTCTGTTCCTGCACTTTTTCCATCCCTTTCCCAAGGATAATTATATATTGATTTAATCTTTATTTCGTTAAAGTTACAATTTTATCTGGATGGGTAATCTCATTCTAAATACTTTCAAAGTAAATGTTTTGGCACAAAAATGATTGAAATATAGCAGTCACATTAAAATTATTTGCAGTTGTCACATGACTCCTAACACTCTACCTACAATTAATTGGGATCTTAAAATGATTCTCAAACAGATAAGATTTTAAAGAGGTTTTTTTTTTTCCTTAAAAACATCCCACTCAGCACATTTGCATAGCAAGTACCTCTAAAGAAATTTATAGATGTTTCAATCTTTTCTAACATCATTATAAATGACTTCATGACAAGTGCAAATTTTCCTCCTTGTTCTTTGGGAAGTACCAATCAGACGTGGATTTGAGTGACATCTCTTTTAAGAAAGAACAAAGGGGATAGGCAGCTCAAATAATTATAAAATCCTGACTTGTTACTGTCACAATGATTGCCTGAGCTTTAAAAAAGAAACGGGACATTAATGTACAATGTAAATAATTGTGTAGGCTCTGAGATGATTAGTTAGCAAGGTGGCAGAATTATCTTGTCAAAAATAAAGTATTTTTAAATATCTGAAGAGGAACTCTAAAATATCCATCCTAATAATGAATCCCATGACATCCAGCAATACTATACCCAGAATAATGATAACTAAAAATAGGATTCTGTGTTTTTCACCAAAAATGCTTATAAAGAAAATGTTGTTCTCTATGTCTCTTAATCTCAGTTCATTATAAAATGCCATCCTAGCAGTTCAACTGTATCAAAATGAAATGCTTCATTTTGGGATTGTAGGCATTCCTGCTAAAGTCCTGATTTGTTTTTTATGAGCCACTTCTATCATTGTTATTGTCATTGGTATAATAACTTATATTGCCGACCACTTATTCTGTGCTATTCTGAATTTTTTACATTTTTTTCGCTCATTATTTCTCACAGCAACACTATGAAATAGTTACTATTATTATGTTCAATGTATGGATGTGAAAATTACAGTTTGGAGAATATAAGTAACTTGGCCAAGATTAGTTAGTATGGGGCAAAAGTAGGATTTGCGTACAAGTCAATCTTCATTGTCTTCAAAAAAAAGTATTAAAGATAATTTTTCCCTATTTTTTAATTAATATTTGAAAACACAAAATACAGTGATTACATAACATTTTATCTTTTAAATGTATTTTTTCTTAATCATTTTGAAGTTTTCTTTGGGAAATGTTGCTAGAAGCAGTTTTACTGGTTAAAATTTTCATAAATATTGCAAAACTGCTTTCAGAGATTTATATTTCTACTAGAAGCATATGAAAGTATTCTTTTTACTTCTACTTTGCCTATAATAAGTATTTTTTTTAAAGATTTTTTTTATTTATTTGACAGAGAGACACAGCAAGAGAGGGAACATAAGCAGGGGGTGTGGGAGAGGGAGAGGGAGAAGCAGGCCTCCAGCTGAGCAGGGAGCTCGATGCGGGGCTCGATCCCAGGACCCTCGGATCATGACCTGAGCCGAAGGCAGATGCTTAACGACTGAGCCACCCAGGCGCCCCTATAATAAGTATTTTTTTAAGGATTTTATTTATTTATTTGACAGGATAGCAAGAGCAGGAACACAAGCAGGGGGAGTGGGAGAGGGAGAAGCAGGCTTCTCACTGAGCAGGGAGCCCAATGAGGGGCTCGATCCCAGGACCCCGGCATCATGACCTGAGCCAAAGGCAGATGCTTAACTGACTGAGCCACCCAGGCACCCCAATATAATAAGTATTTTTTAAAATGTTTATTTGGGGCACCTAGGTGCTCAGTCGGTTAAGCATCCAACTCTTGATTTCTGCAGAGGGTGGTGAGATCAAGCCCTGCATCCCTGTGTTGGGCTGGGTGTGGAGACTGCTTAAGATTCTCTCTCTCTCCTGCCCCTCGTCACCCCCCGCACCACTTATGTGTGTGCTCTCTCTCTCAAAAAAAGATGTTTTACTTGACAGGCAAAAATTTTTCTGTTTTCTTGTCAGCTATATTTTTTAACAGAATATTATACATGAAAACATAAAAATATTAGATTGTTGGTATTAAAAGGTATCAACATATTATTATCTGACCTTAATTATTTTAACCTTTAATGAGCTCATTTTATTTGCCAGAAACTCTGCAGAGTTCTCTAGGCCAAGATAAATAAGCCCATTCTGGTGCTTCAGGAGTCTTGATGGAAAGCTATGATAGCAATAAAGATTTTGCATGAGTACTACAATACGAGTGAAAAGTTGCTTTTTAACTTTTGGCCTGTGTTACTGGGAGAACCTCGTGGAGATGACGTTTGCATTTTGTCTTGATAGATGAATAGGGATCTGTAAAGTAGAAAATAGGAGTATTTTAGGGAAGGCATAGAGCATAACCAAAGTGAAGAGGAATGAAAACAAAAGTTAAATTCAAGGAATGGTTAAAAAAATAAGTTTTTACTGGAACGTTGAATGATCCTTCTCAGAACGACAAGGGATGGAACACAAAAGATTGTAGCAAGGCATGGAGATCCTTTCCGTGTGTTAGAATGAAATGTCAATAGATTCACTATTTAATCGTAACAAACTATATCAGCCTTGACAAGTCATTTCAAAAAGTATGCTCATAATTAGAAATTCAATATCTGGTTATTTCTTTTAATTCAATTTTGTAACAAATTATTCTTAAATATCCTGATGATGATAATTGGTACCTTCTTAAGTGCTAAAATCTTCCAGTAGCCACACTTGTCTTCTCCAGTTGTATGTCCCACAACCTCTCCAAAATGCCCAGTCATTGGTCTGGACCGAACAGCTCTGAATTGCCTCTAACGAGCATTGCACTGGCTCTGACTTAAACTATTTACTCATTTTGTTCCTACATGAAATATGCTCACTCTGCCCTCCTCTGTCCATATATAATGTATCCATCAAGACTAAGCTTAAATGTTTGCTTTTACGTAAGTCTTCCAGCTCCTTTTGGAAACATTTCTATAGCACTGATATTTTCTGTATCCCAAAGTTTGCATTTTATGCATTGTCTTTTTTCTAATTTTGCTTTCATAGTTCATAAAATTGAGCTTTCAGGGATTTATGCATTATCTTCTATTCTTACAGACAAAGAAAATTAGACTAAGAAACTACCTAAAGATCATACTAACGATTATTTTGTGCATTTGTTCATTTATTTATTTTTCAAGTAATTACTGTGTTCTTAGTAAATGAAAGTCATTTACTTGTCAGGTACTAAAGATCAAAAGTGAACATGGTTCATGTTTTCAGAAGGAGTTAAGAATCTATTAGGGAAGCTAGATAGTTAAACAGCTTTTTGAGTTATTTATATGATATGAGGAGAATAGCAATCTACCCATTGTGGGTGGAGATGGAAGTTGAAGTGTGTGAAATTTAGTGAAGACTTTATAGAAAGGAGGAATGCCTACAGGTTTGTGAAGAATGGGGTGTTTAACAGGCTAATAAATGAGATATATATTTCTAGACAAGAAATAGCATATACGAATGAGCAGAGAAGACATATCAGGGAACTACAGATGCTGTGGTATGTTGAATTATGAGGTTAGGAATGGGGAAAACACACAGTGAGACTAAGAAGGTAGACAAGGACCTTTGTGACTTGAAATGGGGTTTTGAGTGTATCTTGAAATTGAAATGGCAGTCTTGAAGGATTTAATCAGTAAGGTACCAGGTTCACATTTGTGTATTCAAAATACTACCCTGTGGAATAGTGGAAAATGGATCGAGGATAGAAGAAACTGAAGTCAGGGGATAAAGTTAAGGATCTGTTTTAGTATTCCAGGTAAGAAGGGCTTTAAGATTGGTAATGGGAAGAGAAAGAAGGGTCATTTCTGTACAAGTATTCTTTCAGATAAAATAGGATTTTGTAACTGAATGGATACAACAAGTAAGGGAGAGGAAGAACCCAAAGATGATACCTAGATTTTTCTGCTTAGGTAACCAGATGGTGCATTAGCCAAGACAAGCTAGCTAGGACAAGAAACTGTTTGGATGATGGGTGTAATAAATTCTGTTATATAAATGCTAATTTAGAGGCTGTTATGGGTCCAGGAAATGGTCATATAAAATAGGATACTGGATATACCTTTCTGGGTCTTAGAAGAAAGATCTGGGCTGAGGATGTAGTTAAGTCATCAGAATGGAAATAGGTAAAATCACTAAGAAAGACAGTCAAGAACGAAAAGCATATACTCTTGAAGGACACAGATATCTAAGGGCTCCCGTTCCTTGTCATATGTGCATCAATACAAATCTCTGTTTTGATATTTGAAATGCAAAGCTGTTATCAAGGCACATATATTTGACAAATCAGAGACAACTTAAAACCTGTAATGGGGCCGAGGAACCTATGCACATTGCAGGTGAATTCAAATTTGCTCCTTTATAGTTCTTTCATTGAAACCTGGAACAAATGGAGTTCAAAACAAGATTAAGAACACCTAATGTTGAGTTGAATGATTTAAGGCCTCCTGCTGACACCGTTTTCCTTTTTAGAATTTCACATATTGATGAAACTCATATGGAACTTGGCTACCTTTTGTTATTTGATGTCTAGCCTAGCAGTGCTTGCTAGACAACAGATTTTAGGTTTACAAAAATCCTTCTACCCATAAGAGGTGAAGGGAACCCTAAATTAGACTAAAAGTGGTAAAATAATGAAGGGAAGCTAACAAAGGGAATTGAGACAATGTGCCAAAACACTGTCATATGTTTCACAGAGCTCATGTTTCTTCTAAGTAATGCAAGAATTAATTTGCATTCTAGTGGGACATTACTCTAGTAGTCCTCATTTCTATAGGTTGGGGATTGATTGTGAGCTATAGAATTAGAAAGAGCCTATATTCATTTGAGAAGGGGAGTGTAGGAGGCAGTAAAAAACTGTTCATAGATTGTGCATTTAACATTGTGGTTATGGGAGTCTTATCTGTTCCTTTTCACATTGACCTTCCTATTTCTACTGTAAATTTCTCAGTGAAATAATATGGCACTTCCTCCTTGTCTCCCTTTCCTCCCTCCCTCTCTGCATTCCTTTCTTCCTTCCTTTGCTTTATAGCTTTTAGCATGGAGCATAACATTCTGGTTAATAAATACTCAGACATTTTAAAAGTACTCATAAATGTGAATGAAGTTATTTCAATCACTTAGTTTTTTATGGTTGATGAAAACTTTGGATCCTGTTTACAACAGAATATGTAAGGTTTTTGGGCCCTTAATTTCATTTCTTCATATTTCATATCCACCTTTTATAACTTACTACTCAAATTTTGTAACTTCAGAGCACTAATAATGTATTTACTTATAAGCCATTTGAAGAGATTGAATTGCCAAAACATAGACTGATAATGGTCTGCTTCAAACAGAATGCTGAGCTGTAGTAAATTTGTTCAGCAAAGTTGTTTGGATTTCAACTTATTTTAAATTTACGGGAATTGGCAGCCCTCTTTCTTTATCCAGAGGCAATGCTTCAGGCACTTTTTCCTATTTTCATCATATGTACAGGAAAATATGAATGTGTTTATCTTAAAAGTATTTGAAATTCTTTGTGCCCACATTTTGATTCTAGTTTTAGAATCTTCTTTAGTATGTGTACAGATGCTAATTATTCAAGTATCACATCTTGTTAAGTATTCTGGGAATATTACTGTGTTTCTTTTTAATAAGTCACAGATAATTAAGACTAACTCTAGAAATAAAGTAACTGCCTGTATTGTGTTCTATCCATTATTTTAGATTAAGACTAGAGATATAAATTTTGTCCACCAAAAAGCAAATGTTCGAATACTATGCTTTGGATTTGGAGAGGAGGAACAAAGACTTGGTTCTTGTGAGAATTCCACTGAAACTAAATATGTGACTTACATTGTAGTATTCTGTTGTTGTCTAACTATTTCAAAACTTAGTGCTTTAAGCAGTGACCACTGTCTCTGTTAACATTCAGGTAGAACTTGGGTGTTTTTTTTTTTTTTCCTGCTGCATGTGTCATCAGTCTCTCAAGTGGCTGCAGTAAGAAGGAGGCTGAGCCTGAATATCCAATATGGCTTCTCTCGTCTGGTGCCTTAGCAAGGATGGTGCCGAGGCTGAGCCAATCCTTCACTCTCCACATGGCTTTTTTCTACATGGCCTGCCCTGGGCTTCCTTACTTGGACAGCTCCTAGGAGCAAATATTCTAAACAGATACAAAATTGCAAAGGTTTTTAGGACCACACTCAGAAGTTGCACAACAACATTTCGACTGCATTCTATCGGTCAAAACAAACCACAAGGTCAATCTAGGTCTAAGGGGAGAGGAACTAGACTCTGTTTCTTGATAGGGGACTGACAAGGACACTTTGCAAATGAGCGTGTGTCATAGGAAATACTGTTGTGACCATTGTTAGAAACCCCATCTACCATAGCCTGGTTCAGTTCTCTTTGTTTTATTGAGGCTAGGTTTTCTTCATTTGTAAAATGAGGTGATTAATTAATTTATGTCATATATAATAACTAGGCAGTTTAAATAGAGTGTTGAAGAAAACAGATACAGCTTTCATCCCATGGAGCTCATTTTGGGACTGGATTGGGTGCAGTTTAAGATTTTCTCTCTTAGGACTCTGAATGATTGAGAACAAACTGAGTGTTGACGGAGGAAGGTGGGTGGGGAATGGGTTAGATGGGTGATGGGTATTAAGGAGGGCACTTGTTGTGATGAGCACTTGGTGTTATATGTCAGTGATTAATCACTAAATTCTACTCCTGAAACCAATATTATTACTATATGTCAACTAACTAGAATTTAAATAAAAATTTGGAAAAAAGAAGATTCCCTCTCAGAATATTCAATGGCATTTCAAACGAAGCAAAAGAACAGCCATAGTTTCTTACTGGGGAACATGCTTTCTCCTAAACAATATTTTATTGTCTGATGTAGAGTAGTTTTCTTGTTTAGATTTTTTTTAAGTGACCTGATTGCTGCAGATACTGTGATAGTTCATTATTTTAAAATTATTTCTATTTCTGTATACACCAAACAAAAAGGAAAACCTCCATCTCTGAACAGTTAAATAAAATTTTGATGAAGGAAGGAAGACACATTGGTTGGAGTTCTATAAATTAGCTACTGACAGAATTAGATATAATTATTTAAATTTATTTGCTAGGCACAAAGACTAGATATTAAATGACATAGAATAAAATACCAAAATTTCCCTTTTATTCACTATCTGATAGTAATTAAAACACAAAGTGTGGTAGCTCAGCTTTTTAGTGAGACCCAAGTCTTAGGGACAAAGTTATGATGTCCAATTTGTCAGCATCACCATTTACAGTAAAATGAAATAAGCAACTCTTATACCTTTCCCAAATGGTTGTATTTAGCCTTTCAAAATCTTGTGGTTGTAAGTTTCAAAAGCAGAGTCAATTACTCAGACATATGAAACTGATGAATTAACTAATTTGTATTCTCTCTGTTTGGATGAAACTCCATAAACATGCTGTTAGTTCCATTCCTCTGAGCTTTGAATAGTTTACTGTTCGTGATGATAAAAGCACGACAGGGAATACTTTAACATATGCCAGATTCAAACTGAGTGAAATATGACAGTTTATAATCTGTGAGACAGAAGATTGATCTTTGAAAAATATTTGCATATAAAGTACCTGCTTCAACACCATAATTCTAAAAGCCCACATGAACAGATATCCAGTGCTTTCACTTAGTATGTTGTGTAAGTCATAAAAGTAGGGTGTATCTCCTTAATTGTACATAAAATACTTTTCCCTCTGGGACTGTTTTTATAGGTATTATTTTAATTAATAATGTAAAGATGAGAACTGTGGAAATAGTAACCAAAAGAAAATTGTAATGCTCAATTTGAGGGAATGAAATGTTATGATTTTTTTCTGAAGAATAATACATCCACGTGAATATATAAGTATGAAGATGTACTAAGAGAGACTTCTCCCACTGTTTTCATTCAGTCCTTTTCTCTTTGAAGAAAGGAATGGAGCAGAGAACTTTTAATTTTTGCTCACAGAAAGTACAGGGACCATGTTTCCTTTGTTATTTTGTTCTGTTTTTAATTTAAATACTAACATTCAGTGAAATCGACTTTTTAAATACACAATTCTCAGGGCGCCTAGGTGGCTCAGTCGGTTTAGCGTCTGCCTTCAGCTCGGGTCATGGTCCCAGGGTCCTGGGATCAGGCCCCGCATCGGGCTCCCTGCTCCACAAGAAGCCTGCTTCTCCCTCTCCCACTCCCCCTGCTTGTGTTCCCTCTGTCAAATAAATAAAATATTTAAAAAAATAAATACGCAATTCTATGAATTTAACTTGTGAATAGACTCATATAACTACCACCAGTTAGGTATAGAGCAGTTACATCATCTCAAAGAGCTCTCTTGTGCTATCTCTTTGTCATCACCCCCTTCATCTCTGACAACCACTAATCTGCATTTTATCATTATAGTTTTTTTTCTCTTTAAGAGTGTTACAGAAATGTAATCATATAGTATGTAACCTTTTGAGACTGGATACTTCCAGTCAGCATAATGTATTTGCGATTCATCCAAATTGTTGCATTCATCAATAGTTAATTTATTTTTATTGCTTAATGGCGTTCCATTGTGTGGATGTTACCACAGTGTGTTTATCAATTTACTCAGTAAAGGACATCTGGGTCATTTCCAGTGTTTAGTACTTATTAGTAGAGCTGCTATAATCATTCATGTATAGGTTTTATATGGAAATATGCTTCTATTTCTCTAAGGTAAATACCCAAAAGCAGGATGTCTGGGTTTATGGTAGGTGTATGTTTAACTCTGTCCAGGAACTTTTCCAGGGTGGCTGAATCACTTCACACCCCCTAAGCAAGGTATTAGAGTTTAGTTGCTCCCCATTCTTGCCAACACTTGGCTTGTCAGTATTTTTTTTTTCTTTAGCCATTCTAAAATACTTTTTAAACACACCCCCCCACACACACCCACACACACACATCCTGACTTATTAACTCCTTGGTTTTTAGACGAGAGTAGCATGGTAAGCCATTAAAGTAAAATCTTTTTTTTTTAAATAGAATAGTATATTAGACTCCATTCATAGAAGTTTTATACCATTAAAAATCCAAAGTGGAGTATGAAAACCGAATAAAACATGGTAATATACCTTCCAAATTTTAAAAAATGTTTTTGATTAAAAATAGTATAAAATGTACTGAAAATAATTCGTTAGGAAAAAAATCTGCCTGGAATACACCGTGTGAAGCTTTTCTAAATCGAAGTGTAAAGAAATTTGGCCTCTTGACAGCTTAATTTTTAGATAAACAAGCAAAAATTCTAGGCATGGTATAAACCTAGACTAATGTATTTGATAGCTATGTACTCACTTTCTAATGAAACTAAAAATCCATTTTTCTTTCGAAAAGTGTTAATGAGTAAATGTATCCCAAATTTTATTTCTTATATGCAATACTACATATCTACATATTTTCTTGATAAAGAGTAGTGTGTGTGTGTGTGTGTGTGTGTGTGTGTATTATTGAGATACATTTGCCAATGTCTCCAGGCTTACAGAGCTCTGAGGTGTGCTGTCTGTAATTGTTCTCTGACACTAATCCAATGAGTCCTGCCAAACAGTCACTGGCATTGACCTGATACGTCATTTTTCCTCATTGCGATTTTGTTTCCTGAATAATTTATTTTTTCTCACAAGATCATTCCCTATAAAAATATGCTCTGTCTGTACTGCAAGCAATTGATGGTGATTACCTATAAAGTCTATATAATGATATAAAAACAAATTGTTTCCAGGATTCAGAGATGTGCTATAATAGTTATGATATCATCTATGATTCTGAGACTATAGTTCTGATTTTTCAGAGCTTCTTGGGGTAAAACATACATACCATGTTTTAAGCAGTGCATTTTGTTCATTTTATTTTGCAGGGATGATATGTGAATATCATCTACTCACATATATATATCTGCTACTTCCAATTTTGGCACAAAGTAGGCATTCAGATCTATGAAAACCAGTGGGTTAGAATTCTTTATGATATTAACATTTAGGGACTCAAAAGTATGACATAATTATTTATATGAGAAACCTGTCTTGGAATCGTACTTTCTAAAAGTGTAGTTGAGTTGTGGGAGGTGTTAGTGAAATAATGTGGACTGAATGTGACTCAATAATTTTTATTATTGAAACTTGAGTAGATAAAAATGTAAGGCAGAGTAATCTAAAAGTTTGGTTTAAAATTGGGATCTGATCTAAAAGCATTTCAAAATGATTATTGAATATGTTTTACCTTTTGTTACAAGTGATTTTTGAAGCGCAGTTATATTTTTTGTGTAAGATTGAAAAATGCAATACATACCTTGTGTTTTCTCAAATTATTCATTTTTATATTAGTTTCCAAAAGGTTTTTTGGGCCTGTACCAAGATTTCAGTATATTTGAAATTTCTTTGTGTCTTTTAGTTAATATAACTTGTTCAGCATGAAAATATGGAATTTGTAGTGTTGTGCTTCAACTTTTTCTTTGTTCTTCATCTCATTAATAATATCACTGTTTATCCATGTAAGGGCCACTAGAAATGTTTTAGACTTTCCTCTTCTCACTTCCCATACTAAATCATCCTTGTTCTTTTTTATTTAATCTTTTTTTTTTAAAGATTTTTAAATTTATTTATTAGAGAGAGAGAGTGACCGAGAGAGAGAGCACAAGCAGGGGGAGGGCCAAATGGAGGGGGAAGCAGGCTCCCCGCTGAGCAGGGAGCCCGATGCAGGACTCAATCCCAGGACCCTGGATTATGACCTGAGCTGAAGGCAGACGCTTAACCGAATGAGCCACCCAGGTGCCCCTTGATTTAATCTTCTAATTATCATTTCAAACTATTATTTTTTCTCCGTGCCCCTGTCTAGGCTGAACATTCATTATTTCCTATTTGGACAATAGTGATAGCCTACCAACCAATATCACTACTTTTGGTCTCTTTGTCCTCCAATCAACCCTTCAAATTGTTAATAACATTATCATTCTAAAATAGAAATCTAGTTATAATACTCTCTTGCTTTGACCTCTTATTGCCTTAAGGTAAAGTCTCAAGTCCTTAGTTTGTCATTTAAGACTCTTTACTCAGTCACAACCTACCTTCACAGCATCCATGGCAGTTAATCCAGGCACTCTGGACTCTTCACTCTTCTGAGTAAAACCCATGATAGTTCAGGTTCTGGTATCTTTGTAGCTGCGTTGAATAACTCTGCTCTTCTCCACCCAGTGCAGTCCTTTCTCTATAGTACTCCACTGATGACTCAGAAGTGAGTTCTTCTCTCTTCGACTCTTCCAGTTCTTTGAAGGGCACAGCTATATCATATTCATCTTTGTAACTGCAACACATTTCCCTGACATTAAAATGCATTTCAGTTCTTTGGTGTTGAATGATTGATTGATTTGATTTTACAAATTAGGACACTGAAGCGTTCGTGGTTAAGTAACAAAAGTTAACAGAAGAGCAGAGATGCATTTAAAAGAGGAATACAATTATGAATATGGTGACTTTTTCACCAAAGCATCTCACTAATGTATGAGTCCTGGTAATCTAAATTAATTGATTTGAATGGTTGACTTCATGATGATTACACTTAGAAAAAAATTGATAATCGTCTTTTAAGAATAAGAAAAGGAGGAAAAATGTACAAGGTTTAATTAATCTTTTAATGGTACTCAGGATTTGTTTTTATTGGGAATGGTAAGATACACAGACCCAAAAATGACTGTTGTGAAGAAAGTTTATTATACTCAGTTCCCTAGAAGTTGGAGGCATGGCACACCACACAAGGGGGCCATACAGGGAGGCAATGGGGTTGGCCATGAGGCAGAGGAAGCAAGAGATATTAGAGACAAGAGTCTTTATTGTAGTTTCCTCAGGAAGGAACCAGCCAGACTGGATAAGAAGGTTTAGGATTAATTCGTTTCAGTAATTGCAGCCGACTCTGGGGCACAGCTGGTTGTCTGCTCCCTCGCCCAGGGGTGATTAGAGCAGGTGGATAGTGGCCTGAAGTGAGGCCCTAATAAAGGCAGGTGGTTAACAGTATGTGCTTTAGATTGACTGGTTCGAATATAAAAGGTATGCTCACAAGTTGTTTACTATCCCTATGAAAATCGGCTAACCCTGGGAGGGGTGGTCTCTTCAGGATTAGCAAGGCTCCAAGATGGCAAAGCATCAAAATATAGAAAATAAAAGACGTGGTTAGGACAATTGGAAATAGGATAAAGGTGTGTGAAATGAATCTCAAACAATGATGAAGTAACTAATAAAGGGTGTTTATCACCTCTTCTTTGCTTTTTAGACAAGAAAAAAAAAATCTTTATTTGTGGTTATTTGTCTATTGTGACCTACGAAGTAAATTGGTTAGTACCTGCAGATGACAGAAAACAGCTCTGAAAGCAGAGGCTTTGTGTGCAAACAGCTCAAATTGCAAGACCTGATGATGGAAAAACTGAACGCTGCCCCTCTTTCTGAAACACAGCCAGGGAAAGAAGCTCAGGTGGTGAGTGCAGAGCAAGCACACCTCATCCACGGAGAATAGCTCTCATGCATTAGTCAACTGCTATCGTGGCAAAGGTCTTCGAGACCCTGGGAGGGGCGGAGGTATGGCAGGGACTGGATGATGTTTGTTTCTAAACCTTTTGTGGTCTGCACAGTCCCTTCTATCAAATTACTGGCTATGGTGTGGTGCATTCTGTTTTATTTTACTAGAGATAAAGAGTGATGAATTAAAGCTTTGAAGCAAGGAAGGGTGAAAAACGAAAGAATATTTTTCAGCCACTCTAGTTCAAAGCCATTTATAAGCACTGCCTGTCTGGCCTGCTAGTCCATCCATCATCCTTTTATGCAATTCATCAATCCACTTTTGCTCATGGGTAAGTAGTTACCTTCCATTTACACTGAAGTGTTAGTGCCAGGGATATCATGGGGTCATCTGGTGGCTTCTTTCATGTTAATACCCAAATGAGGGACATGAATTAATGGAACCACAGGAAGCCAAGCTTCTCTAGTTTAAAGGATGCTGTCTTGAATTCTTAGGGGGTTGGGATGGTGAGAAAACAAGCTGCCCTTCTTTAAAGAGTGATTCACTAACAATGGAGACCTGTTTTTGTTAAAAAAAAATCACATCAGTGCATACTTTTAGTCCCCACAGAAAATTAAATAGAAATTTGTGGCCAAGTTTCTTTCTCTACTGAGACAACCAGAGGTGCATTAAAGCCACTACCACTGACCTTAATATAAAACAGGACATGCTTAGTAACTGAAATCATGAAGGATTTTTGGACTCCATTAACTTTTCTTCTTTCTGGCCTGCCTGAAAGTGCACCAAGCATAGCTGGAAGCCCTACCTGTCCATCTAAGAGAGAAGAATTCTAGGCTCCTGCTGCTGCCTTCTCATTCATTGCCTCTTTTTTTTTTTTTTTTTGTAGACTTGGTAAAGCAAGTGAGGAAGCTACAGCTGCATGACTTAAGGAAGCGCTTTCTTTTAAAATGGCACCCAGATGGGGGAAAATGTGCTATTGGAGGTAATGATTCTGTTTGTCAATGCAAATGGATCATTTAAGATTTGATTATGAAGATATTCAGGAGCACCTGATTGTAGTATAATATCCCAGTAGATTGGAGTTTATAGAAATAATATAATTATTGTAATTGGAGAATGACTTAAATTTTCTACCAGGGACACGGGGGCAAGGAGTGAGATGAGGAAAGAAAGGGAATAGATAAGCTAAATCATGATCTCTGCCACAAAAATAGAGTGTTAAGGGTAAGAATGGATTTGAAATGCTTAAAAACAAGCACACATGCACACAAAAGACTTGTAGGTCCTCTCTGAATCTCTTCTAAATGGAACCCCATCCTACTCTATACTTATCCAGATATAATTGCATGAGACTTTCCAAAGCAGTTTAAGAAGCTCTGAAATTCATCAAAGGCAATTTCCTATGGTTATCAACAAGTAAATCTTGTTTTTACAATTTATGACTTCTCTAAAAATGAAATATGTAGATGGCTTTATAGAATGTGAGTTAAAAATAAAAAACAACAAAATGCCTGCTTTCAAGGGAAGAAAGAAAACCTATAATAAAACTCTTTTCCACCCTCTTTAAATTCTATAGTCACCTATGAACACCTTCTATGTGTAATGTGCAGAGCAGGGCCAAGCACAAAAATCTACAGCGTGCATAGTCTTTGGCTTGAAAGTTGCTCAGTCTTATAGGGCAGGAGAGCCAAATAAACAAGGAACTACCTTGCAAGAGAAGAATAAAAATGCCACACAAGTCTTAATGCCTCATAATAGGGGATTCAGCCAAAGAATACAAAATCTTTGTAGATAAGTTCTAGCTATTGCACCTGCTGAACCATGTGTTGTCCTAGTAACCTAGCTAAATCTGTTAATTTAGAGAAATTTCCACTAAACGTGGTGGGGTTTTTTGTTTGTTTGTTTGTTTGTTTTTGGTGGGAGTATCTCTATTGCCACTCAGGACTTGTATATGCAGTAGGAACTCAACACATTTTTTGCTAAGCTGAACTAAAACAGAAGGTGTTTACTCTTAAAAGAGCCTTAGTAATTACATCTATTTTTCTATTCTGTTTTTTCTTTTTTAAAAAATTTTATTATGTATGTTAATCTATTCTTTTTTTTTTTCTTTGCCAGTAATTTTATTATATCTGTATTTGGGTGAAGTAGATTAAAAAGGAAGCACACAGGTATATGCTAATACATACTCATATTCATGTGTAACAAATACAAATTTTGTTAAGCAATGGAACATTTTAAAAATATTTCATCATTTTTATTTTAAACTAGTACTTGAGAAAAGGTAACAGGTAGAAGTACTCCATTTAAAATTTTTTGAATGTTTTCTTATTCAGAAGAAATAAATAAGTGGAGTCATATCATCAAAAGGGAGATTGTCATTGAGTTAGAATTCAGGTACAGCTAATCTGATATTTCCAGAAAGGTATCTATGGTAGGCAAAACAATGGTCCTCCACAGATGTCCATGTCCTAATCCCCAGAAGCTGTGAATGTTTTTGGTTGTATAGCAAAGGGAAATTATGGGTGTCAGTGGAATTCAAGTTGCTAATTAGCTGACCTTAAAACAAGGAGATTATACTGGATTATCCGGGTGGGACCCATGTAATCATAAGGGTCCTTGAAAGTAGAAGAGAGAGCAGACGAAAGTCAGAATCTGATGAGACTACAGAATAGTCAGATACAATGTAGCTTTAAAAAATGATGAAAGACACATAACATAAAATTTACCATTTTAACCATTTTTAAGTATTAATTATATATAATGTGTAACAGATCTCTAGAATTTTTCATCTTGCAAAACTAAAACTTTATACCGATTGAACAACCTCCCTTTCCTCCCTTTCCTTGGTTACTACCATTCTATTTTTTTTGTCAATTTTTTTGTCCTTTTATTATTATTATTATTATTATTATTATGTTATGTTAATCACCATACATTACATCATTAGTCTTTGATGTAGTGTTCCATGATTCATTGTTTGCATATAACACCCAGTGCTCCATGAAGAACATGTCCTCTTTAATACCCATCACCAGGCTAACCCATCCCCCCACCCCCCTCCCCTCTAGAACCCTCGTTTGTTTCTCAGAGTCCATAGTCTCTCATGGTTCGTCTCCCCCTCCGATTTCCCCCCCTTCATTCTTCCCCTCCTGCTATCTTCTTCTTCTTCTTCTTTTAACATATAATGTATTATTTGTTTCAGAAGTACAGGTCTGTCTATTCTGGTCTTAATATGAGATTGACTTATAGCTGGTAGCTGATGCTGAGATGTGCAGTTTGCAATTCTTTCTAATTCTTAGCTTTTAAAAAATATCTAAAATGAAATAATTTCACTCATACCACAACCTAGATGTTGAGGTCATTGATTGGTATTTTTGTTTGCTTGCCATTTTTAAAGGTATCATTTAGTAAAATAGATAGTTTTTCTTTTGGTGTTCACGTCTATGAATTTTTAACACATTTATATTTGTTTATATTTGTCTAACCACCACTATAATCAGGATACAGAATGGTTCTATTAATATAAAAGATTCTCTCATGCTATCCTCTGTAGACACTCTCCCCCCCGCACCATACCCTTGACAACCACTGATCTCTTCTCCATTACAATGGTATTGTCATTGGAGAATGCCAGATAAATATATTATGCAGTATGTATCTTTTTGAGACTGGTTACTTTTACTCCATGTAATGACTTTGAGATTCATTGAAACTTTATGTATCACTAACTCATTCTTTTTTTTTTATTGCCGAGTAATATTCCATTGAATGGATACACCAGTGTTTATATTCCAGTTTACTTGTTGAAGGACATTTGGGCTGTTCTAGTTTTTGGTGTTTATTAATAGAGTTGCTATGAACATTCATGTACATATTTTTGTGTGAATGTAAGTTTTCACTTATCTAGGGTAACATTCAGGAATTTGGTCATTTTGTTAAGTGTATGACTCCCTGTCTCATAGCTTTTTTGAAATTTTTTTATTTAAAAAGAATTCCTTCCCATGTTTCTTTTGGATGAGGGTAACGAATTGGGCACTTAGATGGGTAAGGTTAGTAGCCACATTTCCAGAGTTTTTTCAGGATATAATAGACAAAAAAACCCTCACAGGTAATTTAGACTTTGGAAAATTCAGAGTGATCTAAAGTTCTTAGAGAAGTGCTATTTCCAAAGTTAGGTGACTAACTTTCTTACCTTGTATTATTTCCATATCACATACTTTAGTTGCACTGTTTTCACCTACAGCATCCCAAGGCCTTCCAGAGTTTCTAGTGAAATAATTCTGTCAGTTCATAGCAGCTGTAACCTGTCTCCATAGGCTTCAGTGTTAATTGGGGCTAGACCAGGAGACAAGTCTGAATAATAGTTTTTTTTTTTATATGATCAGAATTGTTTCTCTATTACCTCCTAATGCCAAGGCTTTGTGTCTAGCTCAAGTTGGTTACAACAGGGTCCCTATTTCTTCAGGAATAGTCCTTTCTCAAGATAATTCTCACCCTTTGTACAAATACAACTTTTGGCCCAAGCAACCAGCTCACCAAAGTCAGGCATATCTGAGTTTTATTAATATACATAGCTTAGACAAAAACTAGGACCCTCTCACTGTATTCTGCCTTCTTTACTAGCCAATTTGTTAGTCCTAAGGTAAATGATCTACTCTCTGACTCTTTTTTCATTTGTAAAATAAGTACCATATTGTCACCTACCTCACAGGGTTGTGGAGTAATTAAGTCAATAAACATTTTGAATAGCATCTAGCAAGTAGTTGGTGCTCAATGATGTCAAATTGCAGTTATTACTACCATTTACTCTTCTGAGAAGAAGTTTGGAGTTAGAAATGGGGCTCTTACCTTGGCAGATCTCCAAAAAGGGACTAAAAGAGAAACTGCCCTCAACTTTGTGAATTGTGGCTTGAGAAGCTTAAGGGCCAATCTGTGACCACCACATTCCATTGACCTCTGCCCGCCAGTCTTTGCGATGAATTGTTCAGCAACTTGTTGCTAGTTGTCTCATACTAGAAATGCCATTGAAAATAATCCATTGCATATAAATAGACACACCAAATATTAGTTGTAGAGTAACATTAATAATTATTTGAATATTCTTAATTTTTTGGAGAAGCTGAACTAAACTGGCATGAAATTAATAATTTTCCCTCACATTTCCATTTAAAACCCCCAAACAAATTTACCCCAAATAAATTTTCAAAATTTTGTAAAAGGTGTTAAATAAATTTAGGAGTATCTCCCAATGTTTTGCTAAATTCATAATTTTTGATAACACTCTAGTGATAGCTTTTTAAGATAAGATATAGCTATCTGAGAGAGTTTAATTTAAAAAATGAAATCCTGATACTCTATGATATGTGGTTATGTAAGTGTTTACCAATTCATTTTCATGGTCCACACAGGTATTTAATAAATATGGAAGGAGGTGAATTAGGCAAAATAAAACCCTATGGTGACTCACTATACTGCATTAAAGTGCCTTTTAGTATATATTGATAGTTTATTTTAAAGGACAATTACTTTCATATAAAGTAGGAGAGAAAATTGTTAACATGCTAACACTAATCCCAAATTAGCATTTTCCTATGTTCCATCTGTGGATCACCAAATCCCCAGAAAACAAATAGGTAATAAGAAGTATGATATAAATGAGTTGACTTCTGTAGACATTTTCATTTGGCATTTGATCAGAACAGTGGTATTGATGACAAAATCCCCTTTTTATTATTTTGAAGAATATTAAAAGAAGATTAAAATTACTGTCTCCATTGATTGCTTGCTAAAATGGAAAAATACCTGTAGTTTAGTCTTTTAACAGGACTTATAGTGTCTTTACAGAAACAGTGGTGTTTCAAGCATGGTTAGTAATATTTTAATTCAACACAAGAACAAGAAATGGATTTTATTGCTCTGTGCTTTATGGATCATGAATTTAACTGAACTAAGTAGTCAAAAGATGTGTGAAAAATACTGCTGTAGTGGGATGTTAACCGCATTTGCTTCTGTATTTTACTAATGCTATTTTTCATTTTATCCAAGTCAGCTTTTTGTAAAATTAGCATCTATCCTTAAACACCTGTATGTATCACCACAAAATGGGGAAACAATCAACCGCTCTATTTACCTCAGCCCATTGAACAACCCTTGACTTACGTGTGTATGTAGAAGGTAAACCTAATTTGGTAAAACTGAGCAACAGACTATTGATTCACTTTTAAAACATAAACCAGCCACCGTAAAATGTTGAGAACCATGAAAAGACAGTATTAAAGGTAATATTAGTAGTTTGAGGGAGGAACACATCATTTTCTCTTTTCAATTAGACTTCCCGACTGAATTCCGGTGTGTGCTCCTTAATGAGATGAATTGGGTGGTCTAGCCAGCTCAACCACAGTCCATTACTTTCTCAGTTATAAACATCTTTTTATTTCACAAAGGCCATGTGTTGGCTGCTTATAACCTCATTAATTCTAATACCCTTAAATTTAATAGCTGTTTCAGACTGGGGAGCTACAAATCCAAGGTTTCCAGTTGACAAAGCAAAAGGAAATTTTGCTTTCACTGTGGGTTGGGACATGCTAATGCTCTAAAAAGACTTCACTCATGGGTCACCAATCTTCCCATCTATAACTTCTCATCCTGGAGTCCTGCCCTATATTGTATGCATATTTTAGTCCTTGCAGCATGTCTTCTTTTTCGTATCTATGAAGTAGATTTATTCTCAGAGCATTGAATGATAAATGGTCACCTCTAGTATGGACTCAGCCTAGAGCTCTAGGTCACATCATTGAGTCTGTAGAAGTTCATATTAGGTACTATTCTGCCATCCAATGAATTCTTGCTTCCTGTGTCTACTATATATCCCATCCCACTTCTGTGGGCTCAAATGTTAATTTTAATGCTATTTTGCTAACTGAAAATGCTGTAAGCCACAGATCACAAGTAGGTGGCAACAATTATCATTTATGTAGTTCCTTGGGGTGCTGTGTTTACAAAACTTTGGAGGCCACATTTGGCTTTAAGGGAAAAAAAATTAGGGTAATGGCCATTCCAGTGGGAGTTTATATTTTGATGGGGAACCTTTGAAAAGGAAAAAAAAATGCCCTAGAACTCACAGACATAAAATTATAAAGACAAAATAAAGAAATTTTACTTTTTGCTTTTTTGTTTTTAATGGAGTATTGAGTTTGGCCTACAGAGATGTATCGAGCATGTGCCAAAAGAAACTCTACCTTTCCTCTGAAACCTGTTCACTGATAAACTCTCCTCTAATTTTTACAGTAGTTAAATATATTTCTAGAACTTTTTTTTTTTTCTGTTCAGAAACCTCCCCTCTGATGGCTGTTATGAGTTCACTCATTATTTTTAGCTCTATCAATTCAAATTAGAGTGTTGTGGTCCTACAGTATTAGGTCTGGGAAAGAACAACCTTCAGATCTAATAAATAGATACAGATTTGATAAGTTAAATGACTTACACTTTACAGTTTTAAGGACTCTACTGCCTTAATACTTACATCTTGATTTGTAGAAGAATGCTTAATGACATAGTGACTTTCCCTTGATAATATCTGTGACTGTGGTTGGCAATTTCTATTTTTTTTTTAAAGATTTTATTTATTTATTTGAGAGAGAGAATGAGAGAGAGAGAGAGAGAGAGCACATGAGAGGGGGGAGGGTCAGAGGGAGAAGCAGACTCCCTGCTGAGCAGGGAGCCTGATGTGGGACTCGATCCCGGGACTCCAGGATCATGACCTGAGCCGAAGGCAGTCGCTTAACCAACTGAGCCACCCAGGCGCCCAGGCAATTTCTATTTTAAAAATTGCTTTAAAAAACATGTGATCTCTTGTTTTTAAAGTAATAAACCATTTACACTAGTATAAAAATGTCTCATAAAATACCCAGTGTCCCTTTTAAGATCTGCTATCAAAAGCCATATTACTTCAATTTTACATAATTGGTTTTATTCATTTATTTTAAGATTTCTTCTACATACTGTTGTTATTTTTTAAATGAAAGGCAAACAAAGTATAAAGTTAATGCACTGAGAATTTAATTGGTATATATTTGAGAGTTTTTAAAAAGAACACAGAAACTAAATTATATCTGCCTGCTTTGTCTGTAAGTAAACATATGATCATTTCAGTATTTCACAACCTACTCTTCATATGTTTTTATTATGCATTTTTCTCTTCTTTCTCCTACCTTAAGTGTGTATGTTAAAGTGTTTAAAACATCTCTTAAATGTCTTACAATTTGTAAGAGCATAAGTGGTTTAGAATGTTTATCCTCATTGAAAAAGAGAATGGTTAAGTTCAATACGGTCCATAATTGATTGAATGCTTTAAGAAAGAAAAAACGTTATTGCTTTCTGAGCTTTTGTTGAAGTCAGAACTTCCTCAAATCCACGACATGAAGTTGTCAGGGAGAAAGCTCTAAGCAATATTTTAATTGTTCTCATCCTTGAAAGAACTGTAAAAACTTCCCGTCCTTTTCCCCCACCTCATAATGAAGCTATTGTTTTATATATGCAGAAGGGAAAGTTTAGGCAGAAGAGAATGAAATTGCAGTGTTTCACATCTTCCACATTCCAGGTGTTTCCCTCTCTCTGTCAGTCTTTCTTGAGCATCCACCAAATCCAGGTAATGCTTCATGAAGGGGTAGAGAATGAAAGGAGGAAGAAGAATTTCTCATAGAGTTTTGAGTATGTAAATGCTATGAAAGAGTTATCAGCTAAAAATGTGATTTATTTACTCTTCCACAGCATATTATTGACAAGTTCAAACTGTATTTCTAATGTTCTCATCAGTACCCATGCCTCAAATAACAATAAAATAATGTCTTCCAAGAGGATTCTTTCTTCTATTAATTTACTCCTTTGTCTGTAAGGTAAATATTTAATGTGAATTTTCAGTGAATCAAGGTGTAAATACTTCCACCATGGCTAATTTCAGGTACTGTGATAGACACTGAGTATTCAGCAGGGAACAAGATGGGCGCAGACTTACTCCAAAAGGCTTCTATGCGTGGGTATAGGGAGGCATACATTAAACCAAAATTTATACGAACAAATAATAAGTGTTACAAAAAAGAAGCACAAAGTGAACAAATAAAAGGGGGACAGGAAAGAGATTGGAACTGGGAATTTGGGTAAGTTTTATAGAACTAATTTAATTATAAACAATTTTATCTACCTCAGCCAACTCTACAAAACTGACATACATGCATTTTTAGGTTTAAATTTATTCTTTCATGAATTTTGATAACAATGTAAACAGAATGTGTGTGTGTATATATATATATATATGTATAAATATAGTTACAAATTTTAGAGATATAAGAATATTTGCAGTTTACAAATAATAAACTTAAAATACTCTTTGTTGTAAATTCCATACAGCCAGTTGATTCTTTCAGAATGCTTGCATTGATTTTTGCTGAACTCTTGTCTACGTAGCTGAACTATAGTTGTGAATGACAAATGAGTAAAGTTCTAACATAAATATTGTCAAATCAAAACATTGGTATTTTCATTTACATTGACAAATAAGACAAAAGTGAGATAATGAAAATATGTTTGGAACTTTATTAGTTCTTCAGTGATGTGAGCAACTGCTTTGCCAAATCAGATAGTAGTGTTAGGACTTGCAAGGCTATTTCCTTGAGTTTCTGTGCTGATCACAATATGAATATAAACATGCCTAATTTTATTTTTTTATTTTTTCTAAAGATTTTATTTATTTATTTGACAGAGAGAGAGATAGCGAGAGCAAGAACACAAGCAGCGGGAGTGGGAGAGGGAGAAGCAGGCCTCCCGCCGAGCAGGGAGCCCGAGGCGGGGCTCGATCCCAGGACCCGGGGATCATGACCTGAGCCGAAGGCAGACGCTTAACAACTGAGTCACCCAGGCGCCCCAACATGCCTAATTTTAAGTTCATCTGCACTGTTAAAATTCTTTCCCTCACTTTCTTAAGTCTAGACCATCAACAAAACAATAAACCAAGCCCTGCTCTGTAGTCTTTATGGTGTTAAGACTCCCACCATGGCTGATTTTTTACAGTGTGGTCCCTGAACATGGAGTTGAGAAAAGATGTGAAGTAGCACACCTTTATGTACTATTTCCACCCCTACACATACAATAGTAGAAATCAGCTCAATAGCATAAACGATAGATGTAGTAAAAGTATTAAAAGATTAGTGGATGTGTCTTTAGATAATGATCTGCCTTTCCTCTTTCCAATGAGTACTCTTTGTTGGTTTCCTCTACCAATTTGTGTGGCTAAGTTTTATGTATGCTATAAAAAAGACTAGAAGATTATACATTTTTGGGCGCCTGGGTGGCTCAGTTGGTTAAGTGGCTGCCTTCGACTCAGGTCATGATCCTGGGGTCCCAGGATCGAGTCCCACATCGGGCTTCCTGCTCAGCAGGGAGTCTGCTTCTCCCTCTGACCCTCCTCCCTCTCATGCTCTCTGTCTCTCATTCTCTCTCTCTCAAATAAATAAATAAAATCTTAAAAAAAAAGATTATACATTTTTGACTATTTATACCTGTGTTTATTTAACTCAGCAAGTGCTCACAAATTCCTGAAATTTTAACAATTAAATGGCTCCAGTACACCACTAACAAGTATTTAGCAAAATAAACTATTAAGGAAAATTCGTTACTACACATCTCGGTTCTGGCTCTAGGATTTCTTAAGTGGTGGTGTTCTTAGAGCTGACTTGGTTAAGCAATAGGAAAAATATCCATAGGTTTAGGAAGAACAAAATGATGTTCAGATTTTGGTCCAGAAGTCCAGGATTTTGGCACCAGGTTCCTTGTTTTGCTTTCAGAGTCTAGCCGTACTTAGTCTACTTGATGGGCAAAACTCTTTTCCGTTGGTCATTCCTACTTGAAACTTAGTCACTCTGAAGGAACAGATGCTCTCTACATTCAAAATATTCTGGAGCTTGTGCTCTAGAAGTTGCCGCAATAATTTAAATGCTACATTTTCTAATACTTTTATTCACACCTAGGTAAGATTGATGAGTCTTTCCTTCATGTCCGCATTGCTTCAGGTGTGCGTATCTAGCCCCTTTGACTACATTTCTTTGCAGACATTCATTTCCTGCTTCAAGTTGTTGGCTGTAAAATCCATTTGGACAAATTTTGGATACTGTATGTATTTGACATTCTAGTTAGCCTTCAATTAAAAAATCATCAAATAAATATGTGAATAAGTGGCAACATAATTGTTTTTCTTGACCTGGTAGGTGTCCTAGCAAAAAGTAGGTTATATGGGGCTGACATTTTCATATGCACTGGAACCATGAGCCCAAGTCATATGTTTGTCCCTCATCTTCATTACTTGAAAGTAAGCCAATCATTTTGCATTACCACTTTGTATAGACTAGTTCCAGTATTAAATATTTAGTCTCATCAGTCAAAGCATCCTGTTTTCTGAATCTTTCTCAACTGAATAGTATACTTGTTTTGTAATTGTTAATATCTTTATGATCAAAGACTGGTGAAGCCTATTCATATGCCTTATTACCCTTTCTCTTCATTTATTAAAAATATTTCGAGCACCTATAATGTAGGACACAGGAGTTCGAGAATGGAAGTCACAAATATGACTAAGTTACGATAGTCTTTTAGGACTCGACAGTTTGATGATGAGGGAGACAAAGGCACATAGACTATGAAATGTAGTAATTGCTATTGCAGAACTGTAAGCAAAGTGTTCTAGGAACAGACTTTGAAGCAGCAGATTTTGTTTTATCATGCAGGCTATCCTCCATTTTTTAAATAATTTTTTATTGTTATGTTAATCACCATACATTACATCATTAGTTTTTGATAGGCTATCCTCCATTTAAAATAAAATTATAAAAGGAGAAAATGGGGCCCTTAGGTTTAGGAAAGGAAATACTTCCCTAGGTATTTTAAAACACTTGTCTTTCAGGTTCTGAAGGAGTTAAGATTTTGTTTTTGTTTTTATCTTGTACACAAAGTTACTATAAGTCATTCAAGACTACAAGTATTTTGATTCCTATTTTTAAAGTTAAAAATAACACTATTTATAATCTTTTCAAAAGTCCAGAGTCCTGGGAATAGTTGAAGCAGTGTTCCATTTCTGAGTAAATATTAGTTTAAACTGTTTTTCAGTTACTGGTAGGCTCCTACTAAATGGAAGTTGTACACAGAAGTAATAAATAAATAAGGGGAGAGAGGAAATGAGGGACAGACATGGAGAGAGATTCCCATACTGCATTTCACTTTCTATAGTTGAAGTAATAGTTTATTCAATCATAGCTATTTCTATTTCTAAATGCAGAGCCAATATAATTAGGCAGCTAATATCATATTGCAACTTTGTACAAATTAGAAACTGAATTAAGCTTATAAATTATATGTTTCACTTTCCTGCCTATGCAGGAGAAACTTCCACATTAAGCATTTCAGTTTTGGGGCAAATTTTAAATTTATCAATACTATTTTCACTAAATTAACCTATTCTTTATTCTTGGGGCTCTTTCCTGACAAAATTTGCAGTCACCTCTTAACTGGAATGTTAACATAAACTATATCATCTATGTTTCATCTGTATCTATTTGTCAATCTATCATTTATGTCTGTCTGTCTACCTACCTACCTACCTACCTACCTACCGATCTATCTAATGATCTGTCATCTGTCACTGTCTCTGTTTCAGCCTCCCTGTCTCTCTCTTACCTACCTCTGCTTCTAATTTCTTTTAATCTGGCTAGCACTGTCTCTAAAACATAGTTTTCTTATTTGCCTCATAATAAGAAAGTATATCAGTTCTTATCAGTTGATTGGATGAGATTATATAGTAACTGAAGAAAAAAAAAATACTATGCTGAAATGTAGGGTCTGGGAAACTCATTAAGTCTGCTAACAACCTAACAACCCCCCCTCTCACAAATTAGACTCCCCAGACAGAGTTAGCATCAGTGAAACTAAAATTTACTGAGCCCTTCATATATGCCAAGCACTCCGCTAGGCATTATCTGACCCAATCCTCACAACAGAAACATATGATGACCTGTATCTGTCTATAAGAAATAGGCACAGAGAGGTTGAGTAACTTGCCTAAGTTCCGAAAGTGGAGGAGCCAGGGTTCAGACCCAGGTAGTCTGATTCTAGCATCATTGCGTTTTATTGAATTCAAAGGCCTCTTGGTCTTCTGGGTATGCAAAATCTCATGCTTGGTTTCACTTCCTATTTTTCTAATTGAATGTACTGTTTTACCATGGAATTCCCATAAGAGATATCTTCTACTACTTAATTCACAGATGTAGTCTATGTAAAATTATGCATGTAAATATGAATTTATTTTTAGCTTTAACTTTTAAGGGACACACAATTTGGGATATTCCATCTATGAAATTTGTTGAATTAGGCATGACTTGATATTGAAATATTAACATTGCATTATATTAATATCATACTAATTAATTTAATTAATGACATTGCATTGATATTGATGTAAAATATACTTTTGCTGATCATACATGTAGAACTGTTTGCTTAAGTCATAAATCAAAAAAGGATAAACCAAACTTCAGTGTAGACGATACAGCTACATAGATCAATTGGTTAAGTAATATTACAAAAATCATTGCCAAGTTGGTCTAGTAAGGTTAAAACCTTAAATAAGGTTAAACAAAAAGACATAATTGAGTGAATTTGAAATGATTCACTTCATCCTCATGACATTTACCCAGGACTTTTCTAGTTACAGTGCCATTTCTGCTCACAATTAGCACATATAAATGGGTATGTCAGCAAAATTTTAAATTGCTATGGGCTATGGATCACTGACTCCCTTGGGAATTGCTGAAATTACAAATGTTAAATCCATGAATGTCAGGGTTCTTGATTAATCTGCATTATAGCACAAACATCATCCAAGTCGGGCAGTAATTATGTGACATGAGAAAATATTAGTAAATTATCTTTGCCAGTAATTAATCAAAATGTGAATACAAGCCCTTTATGGCTTATTTGTTTAAACTGTTGAACAGTGATTATTCATTGCCCCCATAAATGTAAGTTCGTTATTTATAACTTACAAATACGTTTTGTTCAGAAAAAATTTAGTTTTATTAATGTTAATCAAATCTTAGGACTTACACCAGAACAAAATAAAGATATTTTTAAAGACCTACAAAATGAAGATAGTTTTAGGGCTTGAGGCCCTTCAACAAAGTGAATGCTTAATATGCCTAATGAAAAATAGATCATCTTTTTAAAAAACTCACACTTAAAGTAGGATTATAGGTATTGATTTATTTCTTTTTCTTTTTTTTAAATATTTTATTTATTTATTTGTCAGAGAGAGAGCACAAGCAGGGGGAGTGGCAGGCAGAGAGAGAAGCAGGCTCTCCGCTGAGCAGGGTGCCCGATGTGGGGCTCGATCCCAGGACCTGGGATCATGACCTGAGCTGAAGGCAGATGCTTAACCGATTGAGCCACCCAGGCATCCCAGATTTCTTTATTTCATATGGCATATTTCAAAACAAACTTTCTATCTTCACCTTAAATCCCGATTTTTAAAATGTGGTCATGTTTGAATTTTATTATGTACACTTTCTAGCATAAAGTATCTCTGTCCTTTATAATTTTTTAGCATGTACATGTAATGCTGCCTTTCTATTTTTTTGTGTGTGGCTAGGAAGTATCAGAGTCTTTATAAAGTATTGCTTTAGAAGCTTGCTTAGCTCACAATATGGGAACTATTGACATCTGCAGTTCGGTAAACATGTCTCACAGACTCAGTGTACAAAATACAAGACTTCTCAAAGGTCAAATCAATTCTCATCAGTATCAGAGAATGATAGAGTTGTATAGGGTAAATGTGGAGATACTGAATTTAGGTGCTGTGTGCTCTACAAGGTAGAAGGCAAGATCTGCTAACCCCAACTCATTTTCTTTCCCCTGGTCACCTTCTTATTTCATGTTGGTCTTTTATATAGATATTTTCAAGTCAAGAAACTTCATTGTTGAAGCCTGTTTCTGCAGCTGTTTTTTTAAAATGTGTGTCCAAATTATATGTTTTCTTCTTGGAAATTTTATTGCCGAAAATCTGATTTTAATTAAATGTTGTTTCTAGTCTTATTTATAATTTTCTTTTCAAAAAAGGAATTATAATTATTGTGTCTATGCAAGAGATTTCTTCCTGAATTGCAACTTTTAGATATTGAAAAAAACTGTTTGGTTGTATTATGTTTTTCTTGAAGTAAATGCTGCTTGCATTATGTATCACTCATTTTTACGTGTGGAAATCTAATGAAACTGATATCACTATCTCCAAAATAAATGTAAATGATAATGTAACATCCCCCTTTATTTAGTTCTGTAAGAAGCCAGAATTCATTAAGCAATGTTCTTTTTATTTATTTATTTTTTTTAATTTTTTTTTTAAACTTTTTTTTTTAATGATTTTTTATTTATTTATTTGAGAGAGAGAATGAGAGAGAGAGCATGAGAGGGGGGAGGGTCAGAGGGAGAAGCAGACTCCCCGCTGAGCAGGGAGCCTGATGCGGGACTCGATCCCGGAACTCCAGGATCATGACCTGAGCCGAAGGCAGTCGCTTAACCAACTGAGCCACCCAGGCGCCCAGCAATGTTCTTTTTAAATATCATGTGCTTATAATAAAAATATATTTACAAGCAAGAAAGTTGTGGGGAACCAAGACTAAGAGGCTAATCTTATTGTCTTTCCTCCTTACTTCACTTCTAGGTTCTTAGTAGGTATCAGTTGAAGTATTCAAATTTTTGTATGTGATCAATCTGATGGGACTATTTTGACTAAGTTGTCTGGACAATAAAACGAATCAATTAACCTAAGTGATTGGCAGAATATTTAGCCAGGATATTTCTAGACATAGCTCCATTATCTCCAGAGGTATTTCTAGACTTAAGTATGTGTATTACATAATACTACAAATATTATTTTGATTAGAAAGGATTTGGTGCAGTTAAAACCCTACTTTAATGATATCATTTGGGTTTTGAGATTCGTTCTCATGTTTCCTAACTTCTCCAATATATTATTTCTCATGTTTTTCTTCCTTACGAGAAAATTTTTTTATTTTTTCTCCTCTTCCGCTTGATTTATTCTTTTCCATTTCTTGGCTTTGTGCCCTTGGCCTTCAAAGTCCTCCTTTATTTCATTTGCCATGTCTCTGGTTACATATTTTCTGCCTATGTTCTTAGAACCTGTGTGATTGTCATTCAAATCCTTTGCTCAAATTTGCAGTACAACGCAACAGGCCATAAAAGTCTTCCATACATCTATTATTAATAGATAGGAACTAAAAAGATGCCAAGAAAATCTAAAAGCATTGCTTCTGTGGCAGTGTTTCTATAAAACAGGGAGTCATGAAGGTGAAAAACTAATAGGTGTTACAGGAATGAATTAGTCAACTCAAGAAATCTAGATCTAAACATTTCTACGCAAAGATAGCATTACTGAAGAGTTTCTCACTAAGGCATAACATTATCCATATTAGAATGCAAAATATTTTTATTTCAGATATATATAGAGAGAGAGATAGAGAGGGGGGAGGGGCAGAGGGAGAGAGAGAGGGAAAATCTCAAGTAGACTCTGCTGAGTGTGGAGCCTCACCCAGGGCTCAATCTCAACCCTGATATCAGATCTGAGCCGAAACCAAGAGTTGGATGCTTGACGGACTACGCCACCCCAGGCACCCCAGAATGTGAAATTTTTTTATTGGTGGTGGTATGGTTGTCCACCAAAATCCCATCTTTATTTCTTATGCAGAAATAACACTTTCTGATTTGGGGGTAGGCATATGGCTGCCGAAAATAAAAACTAGATTACCCAGGCTTCCTTTTAGTTAAACAAGATCAAGTATCCATGGAATAGAAGAGATTTAAGGGAAATGGTATAGATAACTTTTGAAAAGTATACTTAAAGGAAAGAGACATGCCTTCCTGTTCCTATTTTTTGGAGTCAGGAAATAGACATATTGACTGGCTATGGAGTAGTTGTTTTGGACTATGAAGTAGAAGCTGTTGAGGTTGATGGGACAAGCTAGAAAAAGCTGTGGGTCTGGACAATCATGGAATTGCTAAACTAGGACAAGACTGCTCTGGTTATATAAGAAATAAATGAATTTCTATATTTTTAAGCCAATGTTCATTTTTAGTTTTCTGTAGCTTTTAGATAAGCTTAATTTTAATGACTATAACCTGCTACTTTTCACAGCACAAACTGGACTTTTTGAACTATTTTGCTCTAGAATATTTTGCATTGGTAAATCCCAATTCTTCACTTTGTGTTTGCATATATCTGTTCTGGGAGCTGGTTCACCATAGCAAGCACTCACTATACTATACTACATAATGGCTCAGAAGGACACCCTGTAATTTTCAGCGATGGAACACGAGAGAAGTGGGTTTTGCCCCTTTGTTGACTTCTCACACTCTTCCCACAGCCTGCTATAATCTGTTCTTTTTTTTCCCCTTTCTGTTCTCCTTTTTGTGTATGCCCCCCAGCTGCACATGACCTAGAACTGGAACCAATTCTAGAAGCCTTTGTGCCCCTTAATTACACCTTCCAATCTGTCACCTGGTGCTGTCAGTTCTATCTTTAAAATATTTCTCCTGTTTGTCCCTGACTCTCCATCCCTGTCTGTTTTCTTATTGCCCTGCCTCAGGCTTGTATCATGTCTCCACAGCATCAGTGCCCACACTTGGCACACTGCAGCTCTTCTCTCTCCATCTCACTTGCTGTGCTTATCACCTGGGAGAGATTGGGCATGCATACTGAGCAGGATGCTTTACTACTCAGAACTGCCCAGGGACTGCTCATCATCCCCAGCAGTGGTTACCTATGGTGTTCTCATGAGCTGTGGGGTCAACAGCGATGCCTGCATGGTCCTCAGTATTGATGTCACGGCAGGTGAGGCAGGGCTCTGGCCTGCCTTCCTCCACCATATGCACATTGCACAAGAATAGCTTCACTGGAATTTCTTCTCCAACAGCATGTATGTATGGTCATGCATCTGTTAAGGTTTTTTCTTTCACCTTAAAAACATCATTTCAGTACATTATATTTTGTTAGAAAATAAGCCATTTCCCTTAAGCTTTCAAAGTTTTTTTTCTGAGTTGTACTTTGAATTTGCTCATAACATTTTTATATTTTCTTGTTTTTCATGTGCAGTGTGTATTCTTTCCTTTATCCTTAATCAGTCTTTTTACAAGTTATCCATTTTATTCATCTTTAAAGACCCAACCCTTTGTTTTAGTAATGTTTTCCCTTTTTTGTTATTATTATTATTTTTTTATTCTCTGTTTATTTAAAAAATGCAGTTCAGTCTTGTTCTTTCTTAGGGTGTAGTTATTTTCTTATCCTAATTTCTTCACATTAAATGAAGATGTTTTTTCCTTCTTCATTCCCTCCCTCCCACCTTCCCTCCTTTCATCTTTTTATACTTTAAGTAATTACAGCATTCATGCCTATAGATGTTCCTTAGTTATATAACATAGGTTTTGATGTGAACTCTTCTGCTTTTAATTACATTGTGTATGGTTGGAAATTTCAGTTTTATTTTTATTTTGATCTAGGTATTATTTAGGAAAAATACGGATTTCTAAGTATTAAAGTTTTAAAAAATATTTTACTTCTAGTTTTATTGATTATGAATCCAAGAATGCAGTCTGTAAAAGTGGTATATATGTTTAAACTCTTTACTTTGGATTTTTTGCCTCCCTGGTGTTTTTGTGGTCTTTAATAGTTTCTAATTTTTGACCCAATGAATGAATGATTGCATTTTAACAGAGGAGTTTAACCCATTCAGATTTGATAGCTCATTATTTATTTCTCAATTCTATTATTTTATGATTTTTAAGGAATGCATCAGTGTTGTTTACCTATACTACATTGCTCTTCCTTGCTCTTAAAAACTGCTGATGAAATGCTTCTGCTTATTTTTGCTTATTTGTTTCAAGTTTTTATTTAAATTCTAGTTTGTTAATATATAGTGTAGTATTGGTTTCAGGAGTCGAATTTAGTGATTCATTACTTACATATAACACCCAGTGCTCATCACAGCAAGTGCCCTCCTTAATGTCCATCACCTATTTAACCCATCCCCGAATCCCCTCCCCTCCAGCAACCCTCAGTGTGTTCTCTATAGTTAAGAGTATCTTCTGGTTTGCCTCCCTCTCTCTTCCTTTTTTCCCCTTTTCCCCTATATTCATCTGTTTTGTTTCTGAAATTCCACATATGAGTGAAATCATATGGTATTTGTCTTTCTCTTACTTATTTCACTTAGCATAATACACTCTAGTTCCATCCATGTCATTGCGAATGGCAAGATTTCATTCTTTTTGATGGCTGAATAATATTCCATTGTGTGTGTGTGTGTGTGTATCCTTCCCTCTTCCCTCCCCCCGCCGAATTCTTCTCTCTTAATTGGGAGCTGTAATAAATGTAACATACACAACATTCTTACCTATTTTATCAGGCAACATTCTTGGTCACAAGTAACAGAATTGGTTGGAAAGATATATGGTAGCTTAAAGGATCTGTGGGAATGCTGGGAGGCCCTGTGTAGATAATGAGCATGAGCCAGAACAGACTTTGTAGTCAAGAACAACTGGTTAGGATGCTACTGTTGCTGCCTCCATTATAGGACACTCATTGCCACTTGTTTCTATTACAGGAACAAACTGCCATCATTGCTGAACTGTTGACTTTTTGTTGCCACCATGATTAACATCTGGCTGTGCATCACTTCCTCAAGGTAAGAGTCGTAAGTGGCAGATCCTAGTTCATGTCTCTATATTCTCCACTCCAGGGTATAGAAATCATCTGCCTTCTTGATTTCCTGCCTACCATCAACCATACAGTGCTGGAGTTTCACAAATTAGGAAGGTTGTTTGTATGCTGGGTAAACACATAGCATATTTCTATTGCATTTAAACCCTTTGTCTTGTGGGTATACATAAATAAGATTTAAAAACAGGTGTATATATACATATATATACATGTATAAAAATATGTTTGCCCCATTCTTTTACTTTGAAAAAGAGAAAATCTCCCACCTAACATGATGGGACTTTTCTTCATATGTGCTGAGTGCAGAATGTGCTGAAACCATTTCTGATGGGAGCCAATTCAAATTGTCAAGATTTTCTGTGGACATCTCCAAGTTTAGAATCTCCGGTTGATGTCCATTTATCTTCTGGCTCAAGTTTGTTCCATTATTAATATTGTTCAACTTATGTATTAATTTGCAAAGTTAACTACTTAACACTCCCCACATACAGTACTAGTTGAGAAGAAAACAAAGAAAATAGTAATCCATTGTATGTAATACATGCATGGTTCTGTCTCCTCTTAGAGGTGTTCTTCTGTTGTATACTACAACCACTAAGTCTGCAGGGTCTGGGATCATTGTGAGAGAATTTATCTTTAATGAAAGAATCATTTGGTTTAAGTAATGAGATGTGATGAACTCTTGATTTATGAATTCAGGTGTTCAATTTATGAGGAAAATAGTACCATATATAGGTTATGAGTTCATAGTATGTATCACATGTTGTCAGTAGTTGGCATTGTAACTAATTTTCATCAGCCCATAAAGTTTTCTATTTCTGTGTAAAGAGGCTGTCTAAGAAGGAGGTAATACCACATGGGATACCACAAAATTTAGTAAATAGAGAGATGATGTTGTGTACAGACACATAATGAGTAAGAAGAGCAAATTCAAATCCCGAGTAAGTCTGCATTCCAGTGAGTGTCAGGAATTAACCCTTTTGTGTTGACAGCAATCAAATATAATCCATATACCACCAAAATAGCTGGCTGGTGCTTAAAATATGGTAGCCTATAGTATGTTATGGTCACTAGCAAATAGGTTCACAGCAATAGTTGCAGTGAGTCCAACTTGGTCAGAAGGGCTCATGTCACTGAGCTGATGCATAGCCTCCATTTCTTTTATCATAGACTCTCTGTTCTTGAGTCTGTTGAGTAAATGCTATGTGAGCTGAGGAGGAGGCTGCCCGAAACAGGGGGTATGTCATGTTTCTACTTTATCAAGAAGCATCTTCATCAGGGGCTTTTAAGAAACATTCATGTGGGAACTAGTTCATAACTAGAAACCAACTCTGCATTATTTGTTCAGCCTAGAAAAACATTATATAATTTATTAAAAATTTTAAAGTCAGCCATTAGATATATTAAGAGCAGAATATAATTACTCTGCTCTGTAAAGAAAAAAAGATGTGAAAAGCAAAAAAAAAAAAAAAAAACCCAGAAATGATTTAATGAAATATTTAATAAAAATCTACAATATCATTAAAAACAAAAGCCATTGAGTCCAAAATGACCTATTAAATTGGATCTAAAATATAGCCAAGCTATACATAATTTACTTCAGTTAAACTTATTCCATAAATGCAGAGTTTGACTTATATAGAAAAAAGGTTTCTTCCTGCCCTAGATATTGAAGAGTCACTTCATACAGTTTTACATCCATATCTAATAGTAATGATAGGTCTTTTAACCAAATAGAAATTATGTATATATGTATCCTTACCATAATAAAACTGTGCACTCAACAAAAGCCACAGTAAAGTTAGTTGTGAAACACAAGAGGCATTCCCACTATAATCAATAATCAGGAGCATTTCTACTACTTTCCTTATTTAACGTTGTTCCTGAAGTACTAGCCAATGAAGTTAGAAGAAAAAAAAAATGAGAGGCTTTAAACTTTATATGAAACAGAAAATACTATTAATAGAGATTACATAATTCCATACCTTGAAACTCTAAAATTTGCAATTGAAATTAAAAAAAGATCCATAAGATAGTGGCGTTTGAACTAAAGTAAAGAAAACAAGGGGCGCCTGAGTGGCTCAGTCGTTAAGCATCTGCCTTCGGCTCAGGACATGATCCCAGGGTCCTGGGATCGAGCCCTACATCAGGCTCCCTGCTCAGTGGGAAGCCTGCTTCTCCCTCTCCCACTCCCCCTGCTTGTGTTCCCTCTCTCTCTGTGTCTCTCCCTGTCAAATAAATAAGAATAAATAAAATCTTTAAAAAAAATAAAGAAAACAAAAATGTTTTCCTCGTTATGAATTATTATTAGCCAGACTATACAATAGGAGAAATAAGCCTGTCTTCTACAGCAACCACAAAAGTAAAATACCTAGAAATAAACTGAATAAGACCTCAACCAAGCCTACATGAATGTAATGGTGAAACTTTACTGAAGGATGGTAAAATAACTTGAAATTATCAAAATAAAAACTGTATTCTTTTTTTAGAGAACAGCATATTTTAAATTTATCAATTAATCTTAAGACCCAATGTGATACCTGTGAAGGTAACAATAAGATTCTAAAGCTCATATTCAAAATAAATAAGTAAATAAAGCTCATATGCAAAACTAAACATGTATAATGATATAAAAGTAGAAGGATAGTGGAACTACTTTTACCAAATGTTGAAATGTGTTATTGTGAAAAAGTAGAAAAAATATATGTTGGTCTCTGTTCTTAGTTCCTGGAATAGAGCCCTTAAAACCCTTATAGTTTCCTAAGTGATAAAACTACTAGGAGCATCTTTTGTTCTAGTATTTGGTCTTTGACCCCAGCTCCTAATACAGGGCTCCTGAATCCTTTGGAATTTCCTGGGTGATAGGACCATCTTTTGCTCTAATGAGGCAACTCCTGAATAGCTTCTGGATGGGGCTGGTCACCAGAAAGACCAAGCCATGATTAAGAGCTTGGAAATTTCAACCTCACTCCCCATCCCCCAGGAGGAGGAAAGGGTCTGGAAATGGAGTTAATGATCAGTGTGTCTATGATCAATGATCATAATGATCAATGATGTCTATGTGATGACACCTTCATAAAAATTCCCAAAGTATAGGATTTGGAGAGCTTCAGGGTTGTTGAAGTACCAGGAGGGTGGGGTGCTTGGTGAGGGTATGGAAGCTCTGTACCCCTTGCCCATCTCTTCCATCTGGATGTTCATCTGTGTCCTTTTATCATATAATTTTATAATAAATGGTGAATATAAGTAAGCGTTTCCCTGAGTTCTGTGAACCATTCTACAAATTATTAAACCTGAGGGGGGTCATGGGAGCCCCAACTAATAGCTGGTCAGAAGTACAGGTGACAACCTGTGACCTGTGATTGGCATTGGAAGTGGAAAAGGGGAAGTCTGGTCAGACTCTGTCAGAATTGAGTTAAATTGTGGGACACCCAGCTGATGTCATGGGGGATTGCTTGGTGAATGAAAACCTCCACACATTTGTTGACCAGATCATCAACATGGAAATATTGTGAGTATGTGAGTAAAGGAGAAATAGAGGAGTGTGTTTTTCCTATACAAATACCATATTTGATACAGTTACGTCATGAAGTGTCATTTGGGTAAGACGTGAAGTAAATCAAGTTTGGAGCCTTATGGGTATCTGGGAGGAAGGACAATACAAGTGGGGAAAAAAGGCAAATGCAGAGGCCCAAGCCCCAAGGCAAGATTGTGCTTGGCATATTTGAGAAGCAGCAAATATGACCTTGAGCATAGAGTAGAATGAAAAAGGGAAGATTAGGAGATGTGGTGAGAATGGGAATAGGTGGCAGGGTGGGTTGTAGGTCATATGCGCCTAATAAGTCATAAAAAGAAAATGCTTGGTTTGTACTTTCACTGAGATGGGAAGTCTTTGGAGGTCCTTGAACAAAGAAGTGAAAGAGTTTGACTGACGTTCTAGTGGTTTCACTCTGGCTGCTGTGTTAAGAATAAATGAAGGTGGGCAGGGACAGCAGTACAGAGACCAGGTTGAAAACCTGTGGAAGTCCAGGTGAGAGATAATGCCTTGAATAAGAATTGTAGCAGCAGAGGCAAAGACACATAGTCTAATTCTGGATGTATTTTGAAGGGACACTCAGTTGGACATTCTGATGAATTTAATGTGGAGTAAGAAAAATAAGGCAAGGGGGCGCCTGGGTGGCTCGGTTGTTAAGCGTCTGCCTTCAGCTCAGGTCATGATCCCAGGGTCCTGGGATGGAGCCCCGCATCGGGCTTCCTGCTCAGCGGGAAGCCTGCTTCTCCCTCTCCCACTCCCCCTGCTTGTGTTCCCTCTCTTGCTGTGTCTCTCTCTGTCAAATAAATCTTTAAAAAAAATAAATAAATAAAAGAAGGCAAGGATGACTCTAAGGATTTTGATTTGATAAACTAGATGGATGGAATTGCTACTTACCTAGATGATGAAGTGAGGTGAGATAAGAAAATGGATCATTGATTGAAGAGAAAGGGTATGAAGTTTATCATTATTAGAAATGGGAATATTTTGGCCCATGGTGTTATCCTCTGAATTCAGAACCAATAAAACAAGATAGATTAGCAGCACTGAATGTTTATATATAAAAGCAGTGTTTTGTAAGACTCAGATTTTGGGAGTGCAGGATACATTTGATAAAATCCACAGGGAACATTTTTGTGATATCTTTTAGTGTTTTTGTGCTTTATTCAATTTTTAATATTATCATATCATATATAAAGGATTTATTCCATGTAGAAGCATTCCTCGTTTATCTTACAAATTATTTAATATTTTTCTTTCCTATTAATAAGATCCCAACATTTTAAATACACTGAGAAATTTTAAATGCAATCTTAAAAATAGTTGAGTAGGACATTGTAGTCTTAAAAAGCTGTTTAGGATTTCAAAAAAGAAGACCCTTATTCTAAGAATTTGAGGGTGAGGTAACTAGAATAAGCAGTGCGATAGGTTTACACATAGCATTGAGGGCCCACTTGGGGCAAGTGATCGGGACTAAAAGCAGCATTGCTGTGGTGTTTTTCCCTAACCATGCTCCGATGCACAGGTGTAGCCACATATGGGGGTAGAGTTGTATAAAAACATTTATCCATCATAATATCATACAGAGTATTTTCACTGCCCTAAATATCCTCTATGCTTCTGCTTACTTATCCACCCCCTTTTTCCCCAATCCTTGGCAATCACTGATCTTTCCACTGTTTCCATAGTTTTGCCTTTTCCAGCATGTCATATAATTAGAATCATACAGTATTCAGCCTTTTCAGATTGGCTTCTTTCACCTAGCAATATGCATTTAAGTGTCTTCCATGTCTTTTCATTGCTTGATAGCTCATTTCTTCTTAGCACTGAAAATATTCCATTGTCTGGATGTACTATAGTTTATTTATCCATTCACCTACTAAGAGACGTCTTGGTTGCTTCCAAATTTTGATGATTATGAGTAAAGTTGCTGTAAACATCCATGTGCACATTTTTGTGTGGATGTGCAGTTTCAACTCCTGTGGGTAAAGACTAAGTAGCACAATTGCTGCATCACGTGGTAAGAGTATGTGTAGTTTATAAGAAACTGCCAAACTGTCTTTCAAAGTGACTGTACCATACTGCATTCCCACCAGCAATGAATGAGAGTTCCTGTTGCTCCATATTTTTGTTAGTATTTTGTGTTGTCCATATTTTGAATTTTGGCCATTCTCATACGTGTCTAGTGGTACCTTGTTGTTTTAATTTGCCTTTCCCTGATGAGATATGATGTGGAGCATCTGTTCATATGCTTATTTGTCATCTGTGTATCTTTGGTAAGATGTCTGTTGCGGTCTTTGGCCTATTTTTTAATTGAGTTGTTTGATTTCTTATTGTTGAGTTTTAACAGTTCTTTACGTGTTTTTAACAACAGTCTTTTGTCAGATGTGTCTTTTGCAAACATTTTCTCCCAGTTTTTGGCCTGTCTTCTAATTCTCTCAGTATTGTCTTTTGCAGAGCCGAAGTTTTTAATTTTAATGAGTCCAGCTTATCAATTAATTCTTTCATGGTTGGTGTCTTTGATGTTTTATCTAAAAAGGCATTGCTATATCCCGAGTCATCTAGGTTTTCTCCTATGTTCTCTTCTTGGAGTTTTATAGTTTGGCATTTTACATTTAGGTCTGTGATACATTTCAAGTTAGAAAGTTAGATTTTGTGAAGGCTGTAAGATCCGTGCCTCTTTAAGACCATGTTAGGGCAGGTGGTGTTTAAAGCTCCCTTCATTTCCTCTCCAATTTATTATAGTGACACAAGATCTAGCTCTAATTTCCCTTTGCTGTTTCCCTTTTAATGCTGAAAACCTCATTTGGTGGAGGGGGAGATCTGAACATTTAACTTTCTTTTTATATTTCTCCTCGAAAGATTTATCTGCATTATGTAGATGACTGTGACCGATTGGAAATACGGTCTTAAACATGGCAGAAAGAAAAGAGAATTACAAATATCAACATTTGAAGATGCTATTTCACCACATCATTTAAGACAGAATACCTAGATGTCAAAAGGTGTAAGATGACAAATTTTATTACCTTAAATGTGAAGTCTTCTGTATGAAAAAAACCTTAAATAAAAAATAATGAGGGAATAATTAAATATAATTTGTATTAATTGTGACCAAGAATTAATTTGCTAAAATAATTCTTAAAATTCAATAATATAAATAGCAAATCCCTGTAAAGGAAGGAGGAAGATAAGAAGGAAGGGCATGGACTGACAATATATGGAGGAATAAATACTCATGGTTTATAAGTAGACCAGAAGATGTTCAAAGTCCCTCCTATTGCGCTATTTCATATTGTAAGTAGTGCAAATTAAGACAGCAATTAAATAGCACTTCCCACTTTTCATCCTGTCAGAAAAAATTTTCAACCATATACAATGTTGGAGAGGTTGGAAAACAGGAATTTTCATGCATCATTGACAAAATTGTACTTTGGTAAAGCAAATGTTATGGGAGTTTTTCAATATTTATGAAAATTTCCCTGATATCCGTCCTGCAATTTTCACAGATGTATGCACACACATGTTCATTATAGCTTTGTTGATACAGTAAAATCTGAACACATCCTGAATGATCACCTAAAAGGGGTGCAGCCATACAGTGGGACACTGCACAATGAGTTAGAGCTCTAGAATATGCTGCTAAGTAAATTAACAAGTTGTATGCACAAAAAGACACCAGAAAAGTGTTAAATCTGCATCCATATATGTAAGAAGTTGTATGTGTATATAGGCAATGTATTTGTGTGAGTTTGAAAAAAATCAAAGGAAGATTCATTAAAACTGTGTCAATGACTATTTCCTCAGTCACATAGGAACATATTATGAAGTGGGAAAAAAGATACTTCTCATTGTGTCACCTTTCTTATTTGAATTTTTTATCACACTTTTGTATTTTGGTATATAGAAAAAAGATTAGAGAAAGAAACTGGAAGACTTTTAATTTAAAAACCTATCATATGAGGTTTCTTTTCCTTGGTTTTGGAATGTTGTTTCATCTATAGTTGCAGTCTGGTAACTGAAGGCACAACTCTGAAGATGGTTCAGAATTTAGAGAAGCTAAGGACGCTCTGTATGATTTTCAAGGAGTAGTATTTTTACTAATTCAATATGTCTTATTTTATGAGGAGTTAGCAACTGGTTCATTGATTCTTTGTTCATATATATTTGGGATTTAGAAATAGTGAAATGCTGTTGTGATTCTATAATAAATTAGCTGCATATTTATAATACAAACTAATGATTCTGTAGAAATGATTCGGATTCTGGAGAAAACCTGCATTGAACTGCAAATGAATTTGCAGTATTTCAACAGCAAGAGTATATGAACGTTTTCTTACTTTTTTTTTTTTTAACATTCATTTGATACCTGTTACGTGTGAGAGACTCAGCTATTGTAAGAGCTATCCTTGTCTATCATTCATTCATTTTTCTTAATTTCCTAATTCATTCATCACTTATTTACTGTCTCCAATATTTGGGGAGCATTTTAGGTTTTTAGATTGAGTTTTTACTAGGAAAAGTCTGTGCTGTAATGGAGCTTATATTTCAGTTGTGACGAGGGGAGACAAACCAGGAAACCAACCCTCCCCCCGCAAAAAGGAAAGAGAAATAACAAAATAATTTGAAAGAGGCAGTAGTGCTTAAAAGAAAGCAAAAGAGGTCAGTTTGAATGACAGACACTGGTGGGAATGGGGATGAGTTTGGGATTGGAGGTGGGTTGTGGGGTTTTATAGTTTATGACAGTTAAAGGGAACATATCATATGATAAGGTTCCAGAGCACTGAGTAGGTTTTGTTTTCTTTATATTTACTTCTCTGTTATTTTCAGCAGATTTTCTTTTCTTTTCTTTTTTTTTTTTAGGGAAAGTAGGTGGGTTTATTCTTATAGATGCAAGATTGCCATCATCACAGATAATTTAAGTAAGGGACTCTGAACTTTATTTGAAGGCTATATCTCTTCCAAGTTAAAGCAATAGTAGATTTAATCAAGTCAGAGAAGAGAGTAATTTAATGTAAGACAAACTTTCATTTTAGACCATCTATTTGTTTTATTCATTCATATTAAAACACCCTTTTGAAGTGTCTTTTTGGTATAGCTCAGTGATATTAGATTTTCACTAATTTTGTCTTTTTTGATTGCAGTCTTGGGTTTTTTTTGGGGGGGGTTGTTTTTGTAATTTCAAGTCATTCATTCAATCTTTCTTTCATATATTTTATTGTTTTAGATTGTATCTACTTACAGGCAGTGGGAACCCCTACCTAAATTGTTTCTTACAAATTGGTGCTTATTTATTTCTTATAGTAAGAAAACTAAAGGGAGATCAGTTGGTTGCTGGCATTAGTACAGTAGTTTAAGGAGTCATGCTTCTGCCTTTGTTCCATCATCACAATAGTCAGCATTTTACTTCTTGTCCTCAAGATGACTGCTACATCTCCAGGCATAAGGGGAAAAGTCAGGGCCAGAGCTGTTGTTATCACTCAGCAGGAAAGCAAAATATTTCCTAGAAATCTCTTGACAGGCTTCTGCTTTAGTCTCATTGCCTAGAACGAGTCCCATGGGAACCCCAGCAGCAAGGAGTGCTGAAGACGCAGGAAATAAGACTGTGACTGTCTTAAAACAATCTTTATACAACTCCTGGAGCTTGATACATTGCTGCTCCCAACAAAATCAAGAAATATGGGTGACAATGGATATTAGGTAGCCAACTATGAGTAATTTACCACAAATGCTGCTTAAAGTACAATTTCCTTGAAAACAACAAACTATTTCATCCAATGCATTAAAAAAAAAAAAAAGATGTTGCCTGGAGAAAGTTTTAGGTGTGTGCCATTTTCCCACTGTTATCTTTTTAAACTGGGCTTTTGTAATTATTGACTATAAATAAAGATTATCAAAATTAACTGGGATGATAATAATAGTAAACAATTACTCTGTGTTCTGTGTGCTTTACATATAATAATTTAATCCTCACAACAGCTTTGGAAAGAAGGTACTATTATTATCCCCATTTCATGGAGATGTTAAGGAACGTACTCATGGTCTCACAGCTAGTAACGACTGCACCAGGATTGAAATTCGGGTACTTGGCCTCAGAGATGACCAATACCAAGGTGGAATTGTGAGAAGAAACAGTCGGTGGCATCTTGTTGCTGAGAGCTGCACCTGCAGACTCCTGGCAAGCATATGGGGGCCTCAGTTCTACAGCACAACACCCTGAATTCTGTCAACAACTACAGGGGCTTGGAAAAGAACTCTTAGTGCTAGCAAGGGATGGAGCCTTTTTGACATGCCAGTTGTAGCCTTTTGCAACCCTGAGCAGGAGCCTAGATAGCCTGTATCTGGAATTCTGACCCCCAGAAAGTATGAAATAATACATATGTGTTGTTTCAAGCCACTAAGTTTGTGGTGATTTTTTATACTGCAATAAAAAAAAAAATCAATACAATATTCAAGCTCCAATGACTGTATGTTATATCTTAAATGAGATGCTCATTCGTTTTGAGCCTTTTTTCATGCATTAACTCATAATAAATAATAATAGTACTAACCATGGCTAACATTAGCTGAATACTTTGCTACATTCCAAAAACTAATCAATGCTTAAAAAAACCATTTATTTAATCCTCATAGCTATCTTGATGTAGGCATTGTAATTATCCTCATCTTACAGATGAGAAAATTGAGAAAGAGGAAAACGTGAAGCAGAGTAACTTCTATAGCTTAGGCAGCTATGAAGTAGCAGATGCAGGACTTGGATCCAGATACAGGAACCACAGGGTCTAAACTCATGACTATGATGCTCCACTGCCTGGCCTCTGTAAGTGGAGTTTGGGTCATTGTTATTTCCTTCCTTGGAACACAGTCTTCAAGAGGAAGTATCAGGTGGGCCACAAATACTTTTTTAAAAAGAATATAACTTACAGCAAATTAGGAGAACAGATGAGGAAAGTTAGATTTTCTTGTAACTAGAGTGAGAATCTTTGTGAATTGTTGTAGCCATAGGATAAACATATCAGCATGCTTTCTTTTAAGGGGTACAACCTAAACATATATAATTTTTAATTGTCAATCATACCTCAATAAAGCTGGAAAAAGAAATATTTAAAGAAGAAAAGGTATCAGCATGAGAAAGCAGCAAATGGGTCCGCCATTATTTGGGGATTTAAATGAATGTTTAAGAAGCTTAAAAAATTGTACATATACCAATATATGTTTCTTTTCTTTGTGATGTTGTATAATAATATTTCATCACATTGTATACTTCTGAAAATGGATGATTTTAGGTAGAATTGTTCCAATGCTCTTACCATATTTCCTGCTTGCTTCAGTTGACTAGAGCCTACATCTCTTCAGATTCTTCCTTGGTCTTTTCAAGTTGAAGAGGAATTGTTTTGGGTTGTACATGAAATTTTTGCAATACATCTGCTTCTACATGAAATGAATCCAGAAGTAATATTTTGGTGTCTATGTAACTTTCATATTTACCTCTTTTCTTTGGTCTAAATTAATATCTTTAAAAATGGATCTTGGAAGGAAGGAAACTAATATGTATTAGAAATCAATTAGATGTCAATCAAATCACTTCACATGGTACTTCAAATAATCCTCTCATATACCTAGTGAGTTCATTTTTTATTGTTCATAGTCTACATATGGCAAATCTGAGAAAAGGGAAGATTAAACGATTGCCCAGGATCACATAACCCATTGATGGCCATTTGGGGATTTGAACCCAGGGGTCTCCTTCAAACACTGTGCTCTTTTCCTGTAAACACACCTCCTCTTAGGCTCAGTGTTATCGATCTGCTTCCTTCTTTTATTATTGGCAGTAGCCATCTGCCAAATAAATTTCAAAGTACTTTTGAAAAAATGTTGTTTGAAGTATGAATACATGTCTGTACTGATTGCAACACACAGTACAACTCCCATAAAAACAGGTTTTAATGACACCATCTGCTTTGCTGTTGGAACTACTCATATCTGGGTTTGAAATCACTGCCCTATCTTGTAATAAGGATAAATTTCTCACCACAGAACTTCATCCACTTGCAAATGTATAGCAAGTGATTTAATTTCATAATTGAAATGTATTTGCAAAAGTTGAGCTTACTATTGCTTCCAATCAGCCATTGTGTATCTGAAAATAATTTAAAACTTGAAAAGTATATTTTATATGACATTTTCTCTGTATGTCTATTTCTAGTTATATATAATGCCTTTAAGAAGTTATTTATTTATTTATTTATTTATTTAATTTATTTATTTAGTTCAATTAGCCAGCATATAGAACATCATTGGTTTTTGATGTAGTGTTCAACGATTCATTAGTTGCATATAACACCCAGTGCTCATCACCACATGTGCCCTCCTTAATATCCATCACCCGATTACCCCATCCCCCCACCCTCCTTCCTTCTGTAACCCTCAGTTTGGTTCCTGGAGTCCAGAGTCTCTCATGGTTTGCTTCCCTCTCTAATTTCTTCCCATTCAGTTTTCTCTCCCGTCCCCTGTGGTCCTCTGCGCTATTCCTTATGTTCCACATATGAGTGAAATCATATGGTAATTGTCTTTCTCTGCATGACTTATTTTACTTAGCATAATCCCCTTCAGTTCCATTCATGTCAGTGCAAATGGTAGGTATTCATCCTTTCTGATGGAGTAATATTCCATTGTATGTATGAACCACATCTTCTTTATCCATTCATCTGTTGAAGGGCATCTTTCTTTCCACAGTTTGGCTATTGCGGACATTGCTGCTATGAACATTGGGGTGCATGTGCCCCTTCTTTTCACTACGTCTGTATCTTTGGAGTAAATACCTAGTAGTACAGTTGCTGGGTCGCAGGGTAGCTCTATTTTTAATGTCTTGAGGAACCTCCATACTGTTTTCCAGAGTGGCTGTACCAGATTGCATTCCCATAAGAAGTCTTGATATCTTTAGATACTGAATTTTCTGAACATTGAACTTCTTTTATGCAAAGAGACAAAATGGCTGGTTACTGTTTAATAGAGTGCTATTAAAATTAGTTTCTGATAAAGAGTAGATAATTAGTAAATTATATGATGGTTGAATAAATTTTTTCAAGATCAGTAGATGCACTCTCCTTGACCAGGAATTTATAAGACCAATTTGAATAGTGCAAATGAAAGACTACTCAGAAAATAAGAACAGTGTTTATTATATCTGTAACAATATTATAATACTTAACATTTTCAAGTTCATTTTTTTTTGCTTTTTTCCCCTTTAAAATTGCTGACACAACTTGAACACTCTGTATATTATTTCTTTTTTTAAAATGATAACAGTAGTTTTACCTTGGAAAATTGAAATTTGGAGTCTTTAACCTGCCAAAACTCTTCATTATCTGTTTTCCTGAAATGATTCATAACTCGTAAATAGTAAAATATGATTTCCATTATAAAGAAGATGAGCAAATGCATCAAAACGAAGAGAATATAGTGTAAAATATATCAAAAATGGTATTCTAATCTGGTACTACCATTGAAGACTTATGTACTCTGTGGCCCCTGGAATGAAGAAAAGTAAACAGTTTCCCAAAAATGAGCCACAGCCACTATAGACTAATAAGAAATCTACCTCGAATTGACCAATCTCTGAATAGATCCCCCAAGTTTAATCTCATTCTGTTTGATGACTCTGAAATAAATGAAGTCTATGAGGTAGAGGCAGGAGTTGAGGGGAGGTCAGAGAAAGGGAGGCCTGAGAATAGGAAAGTCCCTGCCAAAGGCATACATTCAGCGTCAGCTTATGGAGAGGTGAGAACAGGATTCATGCAAGAGGAGCCATCTCAAGAAGGTTATAATAGGATTTCTCAAAGTGTGCTATGAAAACTTAAAAAAAAAGTGCATAAAATGATGAAACAGAATGAATTACATAAAGCTCATTTGGCTAGGAAAGCTGAATCTCTGGACTCAGGAATAAATACATACTCTGGAGAAGGACTCTCATAGTACCTCTAATAGTATGGTTATTTAAAACTCTAGGAATTTAGGTCTGATGGGCAACAAGGAGGTAGGAAGGATAATCATGGACTCTATTTAAAGAATATATTTCATAAACTCGTGTTTCCTATTTATACCTGCCGATAATGCAATGAATATCTCTTTTAAAAAACAATTCAACGTTTCCTTGGCGATTCGGGGTCTTTTCTGATTCCATACAAATTTTAGGATTGTTTGTTCCAGCACTTTCAAAAATGTTATTGGAATGTTGATCGGGATGGCATTGAAGGTATAGATTGTTCTGGGTAGCATAGACATTTTAACAGTGTTTATTCTTCCGATCCATGAGCATGGAATATTTTTCCATCTTTTTGTGTCTTCTTCAATTTCTTTCATGAGTGTTCTGTAGTATGGACTCTGAGAAACAAACAGGGTTTTAGAGGGGAGGGGGAAGGGGGTATTGGTTAGCCCGGTGATGGGTATTAAGGAGGGCATGTACTGCATGGAGCACTGGGTGTTATATGAAAACAATGGATCGTGGATCACCACATCAAAAACTAATGACGTATTGTATGGTGACTAACATAACATAATAAAATTAAAAAAAAAAAAACAATTCATTTTGCTCTTATGTGTGTTGGTTACTAGAGTATATAAATGTCATTATAGAAGTGAAAAGTGCCTCCATATCACAAATCTCAACCATGCAGATGTATGTTAACAACAAATTAGAGACGCTTTTGCAACTTCTCTTTTACCCTATTTAGCTTTAGCATTTTGTCTACATTGACATTTTCTTTTTAGTTGACCATTTTCTCAATAAGTAAGAGAAAACATATTCTTTTCTTGAGGATTTTATTGCTACTAATTCAAAGTGATACAGCACAAGAAACATATTTTTGGTTTATAAAAATACACTTGACCTTGATGTATGGAAATGAATGCTCTTCCCTAGTAAATAAACTGATTCATTCTGTCATTAAAGATATGAAGAAGTGATATACATAGAACATCAAGCTGTCATTTCTACTTTTTTTGGTTGTCCTGTTTTACCTAGGAACATTTTGAAAAACATTTTAAAAAATAGCAATCTTTGAGATATTTTCCTTATAACTATCAAAGACAAGCCTGTATTCAAGTTCTTGAGAACAGTAAGGGAGAGCACAAAGCCAAATTAAAAAGCAAGCCATTGTCATATTACCACATTATTATTATCATATTAAAATTGGGTATATTTTTATAAAACTGGTCTAATTCTCCACTGTTTCTCTTTTAAATCAATGTTTTATTTAATTCAGTCACCATTGGGTATATGATTTTATTCTTATTAGTCTTTTTTACTCTAAGGAAAAAATGCTTTCAAGACATTAAACTTTATTATACCTTAATGTAAATGGAAGAATAGGCCATTTCTATATGCTGAGTATCCTCCAGGCTATATAAGTTTCAGAAATGTTAACAGTCTTTTTGTAGTTAATATGACTAGCACTCTGGTTTATTTTTTTAAAACACAAATGTTTCTCTTAAAAAAAAAAACTATAAAGCCTTTTGTTTTGAAAATTGTCCTCTATTGAAAATTAACATGAGGCGTAGGAAACTAAACAATCTTTTAAAGGAAATAATATTATCCAAAGGATTAAGTATAAGTTGAATCTCAGCAAATGGCAATGCTAGAATTCTTTCAAGCTCAAAGCTGTCATCTAAATGTGAAATGAAATAGTAATAAAATAAAAAGCATGTAGGCTCCCATATAAGAAAGAATTCAGGGACTACTGGGCAGGCTATAAAAACCTTAGAAAGACCAATTTTGTATCAACTAGCTGCTCTTGTATTATACAAAATCTTGGCTCTAGCTATATTTAAGTCAACTTGGTTACAAAGGAAATACTGAAAAAAATGATCAATAATATTAAAGGTAACATATAATCAGCAAATGTAGACTTCAATGAGTTGGAAGATTGATCTATTATGAGACAGGCTTTTACTCTAGATGTCAGTAGTCTCTAATTTTCAGATATCAGTAGGACTTCTGGTGAGAAACTAGAAAAGTAGGAAAGGAAAGGTTATTTGAATCATAAGGAAGATGCTTCTAACTTCGAGCTCTGTCCTACATGATAGTTTGATCCTGGAACTCACAGAGTCTCTAAATAGTTGTTCTTCTAACCAGCATAAGGACATCACCTAAAGGGTTAGCAAAAGGTCCTGGGAGTTGTTAGATATGTTCTGTATTGCATTTTATTGTTCAGTAACAACAGGAAAAGAAACATGGTAGAAAGATAAACAGCAATTATTAATCTAGCACAAAGAAAAAATATTTATATTCTATTGACTCAAGTTTGAGTAGATGTAGAAAAAGATACTGAAAATTTTTTCGCTAGTATTTTCTTATAGAAACTGTAACCCAATCAATATTGGAATATGTCAAATGTATGTATAACTCTGCACTTTTCTCTTAAAATGGGTTATATGTCACAATAAAAGTATAAAAATACATACATCTACCCTCTCCAGGCCCTGATCCCAAGAATCTGTTATACTTTTAGAAAGTATTAAGGGTATGCTATTACATTGGAACGAATGTGCTTTTACTTGGAACGAATCATCAATTTTTATTATACAGATATAGTTTACTAAATATAATACAACTATGATGACAAATGAAATTTGGCTACTTCAGTTCTTCAAGTTGGTAGTTAATTTCTCTTCCAATTTAAAATGCCTTGCATTTTTCCATAATACTTGTTTATGCTTACACATATGCTCAAATACCTGTCCTCAGCTGTTGGCTAACATTCTCACCATTGTAAATGAAAAGTCTTAACGGGAAGCAGGGGTACCAGTGTTGATAGCCAGGCTTTATGTTTGCATGCTATTTAGATTGGCAGTTAAAGACTTAAGAACGGTTATTGCTGAATGGTTTTTTTTAAATTTAATTTTATTATGTTATGTTAGTCACCATACATTACATCATTAGTTTTTGATGTAGTGTCCCATGATTCATTGTTTTCATATAACACCCAGTGCTCCATTCAATACGTGCCCTCTTGAATACCCATCACCAGGCTAACCCATCCCCCCAACCCCTCCCCTCTAGAACCCTCAGTTTGTTTCTCAGAGTCCATAGTCTCTCATGGTTCCTCTCCCCCTCCGATTTCCCTCTCTTCATTTTTCCCTTCCTGCTATCTTCTTTTTTTTTTTTTTAACATATAATGTATTGTTTGTTTCAGAGGTACAGGTCTGTGATTCAACAGTCTTACACAATTCACAGCACTCACCATAGCACATGCCCTCCCCAATGTCTATCACCCAGCCACCCCATCCCTCCCACCCCCACCACTCCAGCAATCCTCAGTTTGTTTCCTGAGATTAAGAATTCCTCATATTAATGAGATCTTATGATACTTGTCTTTCTCTGATTGACTTATTTTGCTTAGCCTAATACCCTCTAGTTCCATCCACGTTGTTGCAAATGGCAAGATTTCGGGGTTTTTTTGATGGCTGCATAATATTCCATTGTATATATATACACCACTTCTTCTTTATCCATTTATCTGTTGATGGACATCTTGGCTCTTTCCATAGTTTGGCTATTGTGGACATTGGTGCTATAAACATTGGGGTGCATGTGCCCCTTCGGATCACTACATTTGTATCTTTGGGGTAAATACCCAGTGGTGCAATTGCTGGGTTGTACAGTAGCTCTATTTTCAACTTTTTGAGGAACCTCCATACTGTTTTCCAGAGTGGATGCACCAGCTTGCATTCCCACCAACAGTGTAGGAGGGTTCCCCTTTCTCTACATCCTCACCAACATCTGTCATTTCCTGACTTAATTGTAGCCAGCTGAATGTTATTTTTAAAATACATTATTTTTATTACAAAATACACTTAATAGAGTATATTTTAAGAATCTGCAAAAGCTGAGAAATGATGTAGAAAATAAAGTCATCATAGCTAGATATAAGGTTCAACAAGAATACAATGTGTGTTGCATTGAAGTATATACATGTAATTTTTCCACAAAAAAACTGTATTGCTTTTTATTCATTCAGTAGTACATATTCAACTTTTTTTTTTCTGTGCTAGGTACTAGTTATACAAATTTGTGCAAGATGGAGGTGGTCTCTGTTTTCAGGAAGCTTGGAATCTAGAAGGAACAGTCCATTTGAGTAAACATGGCAAAGTGTATAAAGTAGTATGATAAATGAAGTATCCAAGGCACATAGTTAAATCTTTGGGTAGGAAATATAGGGGTTCAGAATATGTCACCCCAAATATGCCATGTTGGAATATTGATTAATTTGAATTAAAGGTACCTGAGAAATAGTACAGGAAGAATACTCTGACCCACCTTTGTCCTCCTGAATGCACGAGATAAATATCCCGTATGCCAGGATTCCCTGTACTAGGAGTGTAGAAGGCATCCTTATCACCAGAAAGTGAGAATGTAGGGCCAAAAAGGCTATATAAACAAACCTTGTTACTTCATTTTACTATCCCTAGCCCAAACCCCTTTGTCTTGTCAATTCATCACGAATTTTTTTACTTTTTTTCTTTTTTTTCAAGATTTTATTTATTTATTTGACAGAAAGAGACACAGCGAGAGAGGGAACACAAGCACAAGAGAGGGAACACAAGAGAGGGAACACAGGGGGAGTGGGAGAGGGAGAAGCAGGCTTCCCACCAAGCAGGAGCCTGATGTGGGGCTCGATCCCAGGACCCTAAGCTGAAGGCAGATGCTTGACTGAGCCACCCAGGCACCCCACAATTTTTTTTCTTAATTTCAATTAAATTAAATTAAATGTATAAAGCTAAATGTATAAATGTATAAAATGTAAAATGTATAAAATGTAAAATGTATAAAAGCTTCCTGCTTTGGTTATTTTTTTGACTCTCATATCTTTGTGGGGCTCTCTAGTAAACACATAGTTAAATTTGTTTTTCTCCTATGAGTATTTTTACTACAGGAGGTCTCAGCCAGGAACCAAAAGGGTAGAGGGTAGGTTTAGATTTTCTCCCCTACAAAATGATGGGATTAGGCACTGAAGACCTACTAATGGAATTACCATCAAAATTAAATATATATTTAAAGAATAACAAAAAATTACCCAGAAAAAGAGAGTAGGTAGGAATTTCCTAAGCAGAGGAAATGGCATCTGCAGAAGTCTTACAATAAGAGATAATATGGGACATGCAAACAATTGGAAGAAGTTAAATATGATAGGAAAACCAAATTAGTCAGGGGGAGAGGAGAGCAGTAGGTTTCCTGTCCCTCCCCCTAAAGTTTATGTCTTGCCACCAACCATGTCCTTCTTGCCTTCTGGTATTCTCCTATGTGCCTATATCAGCAATATAGGCTCTCTCTGGTCTTTGTTCCCTGTCCCTAATCTTTCTTCTGAACATTCAGTGGAAGCTCAAGGAAAAGATGTTACAAAAGTATGAAAATTCTCCTTGTGTCTGGGTCTCCAGGGTATTCTAGACTAACAAATTAACCCAGATTTTATCTTTAGCATATTGTTCAGTTTCTTCTTACCCTCTTGTATGTTAACTCTGCTCACTGTCCCATTTCTCAGAGGATTCTGGTCCCCTTGAAATTCAGGTTATTTAGTTGCTTTATCATCCCAATTCCCTGATTGACTCAATAAAATTATAATCTTGTTTATCCAACTTTTTCTTGGTGTTACAGAGGAAGTAACATTCTTTGCTCCTTTCTACATCTTATATGAATGGAGAAGACTGGATATATGTTTGTAAGAATATAGTAGTGTTGTGTGGGAAGTGAACTGTAAAGTAAAAAATGTGGAATCAAGGAGAGAAGGTATTTGTTTGATGCTATAAAACAGATAAGAGAGTATCGTAGTTTAGACCAGAACACTACTACTAGGAGTGGGAAAAATGTGCTTGATTTCGGAAGAAATTTAGAGAGAATTGACAGGGCTTAGTAACTAACCAGGAACATGACAGAGAGGGAAAAGTCAAAGATGATTTCCAGGTTTCTGCATATGCATATGAATAAAGGAGAATTTTGAGCCACTGGATTTTTTTTTATTGAAGTATAATTAGCATACAGTGTTATATTAGTTTCAGATGTACAGTATAATGAAAAATACCTGTTCCTGTCTTCTGCCCATTTTTTTAATTGGACTATTTTGGGCCTTTTTCTATTTAGTTGTATGAGTTCTTTATATACGTTGGGTATTAACCCCTTATCAGATATATCATTTGCAAATATCTTCTCCCATTCAGTAGGTGCCCTTCTCATTTTGTTGATGGTTTCCTTCACTGTGAGAAAACTTTTTATTTTGGTGTAGTCCCACTAGTTTAGTTTTGCATTTGTTTTCCTTGTCTTAGGAGAGCTATCTAGAAAAATACTGCTATGGCTGATGTAAAAAAAAAAAAATTACTCCTTATGTTTTCTTCTAGGAATTTTATGGTTTCACACCTCACATTTAGGTCTTTAATCCATTTGGTGTAAGAAAGTCATTTAGTTTCATTCTTTTGCATGAGGTGTCCAGTTTTCCCAGCACAATTTTTTGAGGAGACTGTCTTTGTCCCATTGTGTATTATTGCCTCTTCATTGTAGATTAACTGAGCATATAATTATGGGTTTATTTCTGGGCTCTCTATTCTGTTCCATTGGTCTATGCGTTTATTTTTATGCCAGTACACTACTATTTTAATTACTATAGGTTTGTCATATATCTTGAAATCTGGCATTGTGATACCTCCCACTTTGTTCTTGTTTTTCAAGTTTGCTTTCACTTTCAGGTTTTTTTGTGGTTCTATACAAATTTTAGTATTATCTGTTCTAGTTCTATGAAAAATGCTGTTGGTATTTTGATAGGGATTGCATTAAATCTGTAGATTGCTTTGGGTAGTATATTTATTTTAACAATATTTGTTCTTCCAATCCATGAGAATGGAGTATCTTTCCATGTGTTTGTGTCATCTTTGTTGCCTTTCGTCAATATTATATAGTTTTTTTTCAGAGTACAGGTCTTTTTACCTCCTTCATTAAATTAATTCCTAGATTTTTTTTGTGTGCAATTTTAAGTGGAGTCATTTTCTTGATTTCTCTTAGTTGGATCATTTTTCTTTTTTTTATCTTCTTGATTTTTACCTTTTGCAACCACAAGTGGTATTATATTTTTTAAATTAATATATTGGGACCAAAGAAAATCTTAACTTGTCAGTTCATTCAAAAACATATATGCTTATGTTATCAATGCAAGTGCATAGTGACAGGTCTTTTTATTTTTCCTAATTTTGTGAATATGTATGCCAGACTCTTTTAGTCACTGCTTTTGTTCAACTAGAGGGTTCAACTTATTTAGGGACTTTTCCTTATGTTTTTTCCATTTCTTGAAGACATCAAATGTAGATGCCATAATCTAACTTGGAAACTCAAATAGAAGTCTTGGCATATATTTGGAATGCTCTGTCTCTTCAAAATTCAGTAGAAACAAACTGCAGGTTCATGTGGGCAATTTGTTTTATTCAAAGACTGGCACATCTGACCTGTAATATGGACAGATGTCTTAGAAATTCTTCATAAAAGTTGTTCTGTCCTTAAGAATTTTACAATACTTGATTCAAAAGTAGTAAGTGTTAATCAGCAAGTCTAGCATTAATTTCCCTTTAAATTGATTTAAAGTAGTTCAGCAAATATGTGGGCTAGGAAGAATCAATGACTTACTGTATCTTTCCAACTCAAGAAGTTAAAGTATTCAAAAATATCTTGACTTTTAGATTTTTTGACATGGCTATGTTTACTTTGGTCCCTTCCAAAGGATGACATAGAGATTGAGGGCTGGCTTGTTAGTATTGGGAGTTATGACTATTCATAACCATGCTGTTTGTCAGACGGGAACTTCAACCAGCTCAGTACATGTCGCCCTCTTGCAGAGCAGGTATCACTCGAGAAGTGGGAAACAGTGGAATGAGGGACAGATTTATTAAATAGTTTCAGGAGACTTAACACCTAAATAATATTCTTAAGTAACTATTTATTCTTACAATATTTCCAAAGGAAACATGTTCTTAGAAGATAAGACTTGGTAAAAGAAATATTTATTAGTTTAGCTAGGACTTAAGCCCAGTTATCTGTCATCATTCCATGTTGTCCTGACTTTAATATGAAGTGTGAAAAAATTATTTTCACCATGTTTCACTGTGATTTATTCTTTTTTTATTTTTGAGAGTGTGGGACATTGGGGACAGAACCTCTATAAAAGTGAGAGAGACCCACTGGATTCTTCTTAAATATCAGGCTAAATCATAATATAAAAATATTAAAAGTATCATTGTGAAATTCTGTTACCAATCAAAAAATAAAGGTTGTTGAAGAAGAATAAATCAGCTGGAAAATATATAATTTACTTCTTGAAATGTATATATGGTGAGTATTTTTTTAAATAAATGGATAAACTATTTGGTAAGTTAGTATTAGAATAAAAAACATCAATACTTTGCCAATAAAACAAGGATAAGAAAGCATAAATATTTCTTTGAAATTTGGCTTCTCTCACCTAAAATGAGAATCCCACAACTAAATGAGAATTCAGTATATAAGAGTTCAAAATGTAAAAAGAAAAGGAAGTAAAAGCCTAAAGTTATAAAAAATACATTTCACCTTTCTTTTACTTTCTGGGATTTTTAATCTCACTCAGCTGTCAGTCATTCTCATTATTTTGAGCAAATTCTTCAGTCTAGATTGTTCCCACAGTGGCAGCCAAACCAAATAAACAGTCAAACACTGAAGAGTGTGTGATTTCACCAGAGACCTTAAACAGTAGAGTGCCCCAGAAATTTCTATTAAGTGAAAAGGGGTAGGAAACCTCAATGACAGCCTAAAACATAGAAGGAAAACATTCTCTCTAGTTTCCCTTCAAAGTACCTCATCAAAACCAGAAAAAATCTTAACAACCCCAAATAAATAACAGGAAAAATGGTAACCTTCTTGCTATGTACCAGATAAGAACTGCATTTTAACATGCAAAAATTTGTACTTTGAAATGCAAAGTAGCTCATTTAGTTTAATTATGCATATATATTTGAAAAATAATGCAATCCTCTAGGTAAAGAAAGGATAAATATGGTCAAATTTTATTTAATATATTTTTAAAATTATGAAATATAGATGCTTAACTGGAATTTTCTCTTGCCTAAATTTCTGCTTTATGACATCTGAAGCATCACACATTTTACAAAGAAAATGATCTATATTAATGAGGAATTTTAAAATTTGAGCCTTAAATTTTTGAGAATCATCCTTTCTATATCTCTGAACATACACATTAGTATCTTTTTCCCACTTGCACTAAGAGCCAAACTAAATTAAATCTAAACCTGTGTTCATTTCCTAATTCCCTAATTCTGATACAGAAAAATCACAACAAAATTTATAGGTGGAATATTTCAGTAACTTGAAATTTATGAATTCTTGGCCAAAGAACAAAAATTTAGACTTGAGCACTGAAATCTATTCACTTGAAGTGGAAATAATTATATTTTATTGTTAGGTGAAAGGATAGAGAAATCGTATACATATAGATTAGCAGCTTGTTGTAAATAGATTAAACACACTATTTTAAATTTTTTATTCTGCAGTTTTCATTAGAAACAACCAATGTTTGTAAATTTGATCAGTTATGTGTCTCTTTAATTATTTCCTAAGGTTTTTGCCACATTGTATACCATAAATATGTGAAGATGAGTAAATAACAAGTACCCAAATCAGTAACGCTTCAGACGCAACAGAAATTACTCTTGTTGAGAAACTAGTGCCATTAGGAAGCTAAAATTTAAAAAAAAAATGTTAAAATGCATGCTGCATACCAAATTATTTAAGTGTCAAACACAAAAACAGGTTGACATTTCTCCAAATTTAATTTGTTTAGTTTGTGAAGGTGGTAAGTAACAAGCTAACAGTATGATAACTTTATATATCCTAGAAAATGATGAAGTGTTATGAAAGCAATGATGAAATTAATAGTATTTTGGGTGTTTGTCACAATAATGAAAGTAACTCCACACCTTGCTTCTACATATTTAGTATTGACCATCTATTTCGTTACCTCCAATTATATTGTAACTTTCAGAAATATTACATTTGTCCTAGGGCTCTCATTTTATTTTATTTTAGTATTATTTTTTGTAAATATAAGCAGTTGCTGTTTTTTTTTCTAGGGTTCTTATTTTAATTCTGGGAACAAGAAAGAAATATTTCAATCATTTAAATAACTATATATTTAAAAAATATTACAAAGTAAGACAAGTCCATGTAGACAGAATAGCAATGCTGATGACTAAGATTAAGAAAAATTATGATTCACCACTCATATTGTTAGTGTATTTTGTTTTTTCTTATTCATTTATAAGTATTTGTTTATATATTCGAAAACATGTATTTCAGTGAGAAAGGTCACCAACCACCCCCAGGTTTGATGACTCACTGGGAGAGTTCTGATGACTCAACATGTGGTCATTCTCCAGACTATGATTATTTCATGAGAGGATACAAAGCAAAATCAGCAAAGGGAAAAGGCTCATAGGCAAAATCTGGGGAATCCAGGTGCAAGCTTCAAGGTTCCTTTCCTAGTGGAGTCCTGCAGAACATACTTAATTTCTTCAACAGTGAATTGTGATAGCACATGTGAAAGGTTAACAACCAGGCAAGTGTGTAACAGACTCAGTACCCAGAGTTTTTATTGGGTGTTGATCACGTAGGTACCCTCTGTGGGCATATAACTAAATTTCAGACTCCCAGAAGAAAAGCAGGGTTTCAGTATATATGTATATACTATTAATACTATTAATTTCATCATTGCTTTCATAACACTTCATCATTTTCTAGGATATATAAAGTTATCATACTGTTAGCTTGTTACTTACCACCTTCACAAACTAAACAAATTAAATTTGGAGAAATGTCAACCGGTTTTGTGTTTGACACTTAAATAATTTGGTATGCAGCATGCATTTTAACATTTTTTTTTTAAATTTTAGCTTCCTAATGGCACTAGTTTCTCAACAAGAGTAATTTCTGTTGCGTCTGAAGCGTTACTGATTTGGGTACTTGTTATTTACTCATCTTCACATATTTATGGTATACAATGTGGCAAAAACCTTAGGAAATAATTAAAGAGACACATAACTGATCAAATTTACAAACATTCAGTATATATGTATATGTATTTTTTTGCATAGTTTATGTACAATGAGCCACTCTTCTAAGTTAATGGTGTTGGGAACTCTCCTGAAAGCGAAATTCTCAGATGTCAGCCAAGGGATAACTTTATAAATAAGCCTTTTAAAGAATAACAGGTAGGCTTGCTATGTTAATTCTTTCTGCCCAGTTTCATATTGTGTTGTCGATTGTTTTGTATTTAGTTTTTAATATATGAACATCTTTCAATATCACTAAATATTTTTTCATATTTAATGGCTACACTGTTTTTAATTTTATGCATGTACCATGGTTTATTTAATAAATCTATTGGCAGATTTTTAAAAATATGGGTCCATATTTTCCCTGTAATAAAAATGCTGTGAATATTATTTCCTTGATATAAATTCCTAGAAGAGAGATTGCCTCATATGCACATTGTAAAGGGTTTTGATGTATATTACATGATAGTCCATACTGTCCTTCAGGTCTGTAATGATGTACATATCCACCCACCAACATCGTATATAAGAAATTGATATTTACAATAATTTATTAATTTGTTAAGAGAAAATTTTGGTTGTCTTATTTAACATCTTTTATGCTATGGGTGTTGACATTTAACAATTATATTTCTTAACCATTTGTATCTCTACTTCTCTAAATATGTATTCATTTATTTTTTTTTACCAACAACTATTACAAAATAAAGTCAAAATTGAAAAGAAAAGATATTAAAACACCAGTTGCAATTAATAGTAATGGACTAGGTACTATTCCATCTTTGTCCAAATTAGTTTTCACGTATCTAGCTTCATTCATTAATTTAATTCAGAACATCTCACTACTGGGGAATGATGCGCATGGCACTACTTTTTTCTATATCAATACAAATGATAGATTTTTTCCTACAAAACTTACATTGAGAAGTTTTAGCGGTTTAAATAAACAGATAATCTTATATACTAAGTACATTCATAGGATCTTTTAAAACTTGGATTCTTAATTTCCTAACATTTGATTTGTTTTTAGGATTTAAGAGTTGAGTTTTTAAAAACAATTTGTTAATTTAAATATATGTGATAAGAAACTAAAATGTGTTTCCAGTCACATTACCCATCTAACAATGTAAGGTGTAAGTTATTAAATAATTGTGAAATTTAGATATTTTTTCCCTTCAAATTAAGCCAGCTTTCTCTATACCTACTTTATAATTAGGCTTTCTTTTTGATACTATTAAATACTTGTTGGGCTCTTACCTTCGGGAAAGGAAAACCCATACAGAACAGTCTCAAATATTCATGTTTCAACAATCAGTTTTTAAACAAGTTTCTAATGGGCAGCGATCAGTCTCCTTCAGTCCCATTACCAGAACGAAAAAGCAGTCAAAATCTGGACAAAGTATGTTTTATCTTGAATGCAACAGTCAAGTTTGTTTACATTAACTTTTAAAAGGTTGGTTAAACAAGTTGAGAATAGAATGGGCCTGTTAAAAAAGCACAGGGTTGCCCTTTATTGAGAACTTATTAAAAAAAAAACAATTGGAAATACTGTCATTATTTACCTAGGAGGGAATAGAAAGCAAATGACAGATATAATGATGAAGGCTACACAATAGCTATGATTACAATGGAAATCAATGAAGTCTAATTTATTCTGTGTCACATTATGAGGCCAGGGAGCATTCTGAAGAGGAAGGCAATAAATTAGAAGTAGATATTAACTTTTTTTTTTAATACACAAGTGTGAGATAGTCTAATAGTGATTGAAGGGGAAAAACAATTAGAACTCAAACATTGTTAAATAACTAATACTAAAAATCTTTGAAACATACTGTGAGGAAATTTCTTTTCAGTTAATTGTTTGCATACAATCAGATAGGAAGTATAATAAAGAATGTTTTCTTAGCATTTAGAAGGCCACTATAAGTTGATAGTCTAAATGAAGACTTCTATATTTGGAGGAAATTATTCTAAATTAATTCAAGAAAGAGTTTACAGGGTTTGGTTTTTGACAGTCATGAAAGAATTCTAGTACACCTGCTTAGGAACATTTTCCCCTTGTATAAAGGTGTCTGCTATTTTGCTTAGTTTGTGATAAGTAATTTGCATAAATCCATAATGTAGCTGTCAGATTCTTTTTTTCTTCTTGTAGCATTATAATGCTAATAGAGAGGTGAAAAACAGAATTTAAAAAAATCTATTTAGACCCAACACCACTACACTTGACATCTGTATACTCTCTGTGATAAATATAGCATCAGCATTTCTATGGTAATACTTTCATAATCTTAGCTTCTGGACAATAGTGCTACACAGTATTTGTAGAGGACAATAATATTTTACTAATGGAAATTAGAAGTTTTGTAAGGTGTGAGGCATTCTCCTTTCGTTTAAATGGGTAGGAGCGGATTGTGGGTAAATAGTTGAGATAATATTTGAAAACTTATAGGCACCATTTGCCAATGACTTCCTCAGTGTTTTTCATCTGAAAGTTTCCAAATAAAATGTTGTAATTAAAGTGGAAACTGTGATACAGAAATATTGACACAAAAATAGATTACCTTATCAACTATTTAAACTTTATAATTTCTGATCTAGGAAAGAGCTCTCAAATCATTCATCTCAAAGATATGAGTCTGTCAGGGCCTTTTGGGTGCTCATCATTTTGAGAAAGTGTTAGTGATGATAAATAGAAGTTTGTCTTTCATAAATATAAAATTTATTCATGCTCAAAGCTATAGTAAGAAGTAAGAATTTTTCCAAAGTCAGGATAAATTCAAATCAAACAAAAACAAACATATAAACCAACAAAGTATAAACTTCATTATTATTGTTATTTCATCTTATGTCCTAACAAGACACCCTTAAGTCAATAGGTTTAGAGCAAGTAGTCTCATTATAGCTCAACAGTTTCTGGGGCCTCTAATCAGAAATTGGTTTCTTTGCACATTTATTTTTTTTTACTTTCTTTTTTTTATTATTATTATGTTAATCACCATACATTACATCATTAGTTTTTGATGTAGTGTTCCATGATTCATTGTTTGCGTATAACACTCAGTGCTCCATTCAATATGTGCCCTCTTCAATACCCATCACCAGGCTAGCCCCTCCCTCCCAACCCCCTCCCCTCTAGAACCCTCAGTTTGTTTCTTGGAGTCCATAGTCTCTCATGGTTCATCTCCCCCTCCGATTTCACCCCCTTCATTTTCCCCTCCCTGCTATCTTCTTCCTTTTTTTAACATATAATGTATTATTTATTTCAGAGGTACAGGTCTGTGATTCATCAGTCTTACACGATTCACAGCAATTCTTTTTTTTTTTATTATTATGTTATGTTAATCACCATGCATTACATCATTAGTTTTTGATGTAGTGTTCCATGATTCATTGGTTGTGAAGGGGGGGAAATGGGAGGGGGAGACGAACCATGAGAGACTATGGACTCTGAGAAACAAACTGAGGGTTCTAGAGGGGAGGGGGGCGGGGGGATGGGTTAGCCTGGTGATGAGTATTAAAGAGGGCACGTTCTGCAATTCACAGCAATTCTTAAGAGAGTATTTAAAATAGGCCACTTTCCTTCCCATTGACAAGGAAGATGTTAGTGTGATGGGAAAAAAAAAATGAAAATTTTAGAGGAGAAAAAAATATATATATAAAGAAAGCTGCTAACCAAAGCAAGTATGCAGTCAGGATGAGGGGGAGCCTCTGAATGATACGGCTTATCAAATAAAGACCCTTGAGGAAAGATATACTACTAGGTTGTCAATTTACTTCAAATTGGAAAAGAAGTTTAAGATTCTTTCTCTATTTTTTTTTTTGCCTCTGTATATCTCTCTCACACACTAACACACACAAATACACACAAGTGTGAAAAATAAATTTTTAAAAAGCCCAAGTGCTTGTAACAAACAAAACAACATTCAGGGCATCTCCAGGTGTTCATACAGAGGGATGGATAGGATGGCTAGAAATAAACAATAAACAGTTTTCTTCTAGTGTCTTTTAAAAATTATTTATTTCAAGGTAAATTTTACATATGGTGGTATCCACAGCTGTTAGGGTTAAAATTTCATGAGTTTTGAAAAATATAAATATATCTTATAGTCAAGATATAGAACATTTCCTTCATCCCATAAATTTATCTCATATTTCCTTTAGGTCAGTCTGCCCCTCATATAAGCTATCACTCTTCTGATTTCTGTTAGAAGTGTCTATCAGGAATTCATGGAGAAAGCTTGTCCTATGAAAATCAGGCAGTAAGATAAACTGGCACTGGCCTATGGACAATTCCAGTGAGATCTCTTGATATTATCAGGTACCAGAGACAACCTGAACTTTTCCTGGTTGTTTCTTGGTTGAGGCCTGGAAACATGCCTGATTGTCCACTGCACACTCAACAGGACAGATTGTCATGAATGATACTAATGACATAGCATACTAACAATCTTGCCACTATGTAAACCATCACAACTCTTGGTCCTGTACCCGTAAGTTAAGCAAAACGATGAATAAGCAATAGCAGAAACACAGCACTAACATGTGGGCCCTAGAGGATGAGAGAGACAAAGGGAGAGAGAGAGAGAATGGGAATGAATGAGAATTTCACATATTATCAGAATAACCTAGTTATCAAAAGGTACAATTCAATGAAATGACATTTTTGAAAGGAACTAATAACAATATGAACAAAAATTAACCCACATAAAAAGAATCAATTTTTAAATTTAAAGACCCAGTAGATAAAATGATGAGGATATTCACTCTTGAATTTGAATGTGTGGTCAGGAGGAGGTGGGAGAAGTATTTCAAAATACAGAGCAAGAGCAGTGATGGAAACAGAGAGAGAAAAAAAGAGAGAAATGGAAGATCCAGAAGAATTAATTTAGAAATAACTTGCTACCAAAAGGAGAAATAGGAATAATTGAGCTTGGGACACTAGTTAAAATATAAGTGTGTATAGTTATTTAAGTAATATAGTACACTATAGTTTTATAAATAACAGTTTAACAGACTGGAGAAAGCAGATTGAAACTCTATACTAAGTTTTAGGCAAGACTGACTAGAAAAGCAATATAAAAGCATATCCTAAAATAACGTTAGACTAGAGGAATAAACAGAAATCATACCAGCTCCCATAACAAAATAATACAACTTAAAAGGAGAAGAAAGGAATTGGTTAGGTGTTGTAGTTTTCATCTGTATCACATATACATTATTGGAAAAATAATAATCAAATACCAGCCAAGATAACACTCAGCTGTTAGGGGCAAACATAGATATTTGCAGGTATATAAGCATCTAGAGACTCTATCACAGGAATATCCAATATGAGAGGAAAACTCCCCCCCAAAAAATTGTCTCACCAAACAAAAAATGAGTTAGAACACAGATCTCAACATAGGAATAAAGAAATGAGTGGAAGAAAAAGTCATGAGCCCCTGTGAATTCATCCATGCAAAATACGGAATTGAGAATTAAGATCTTACACAAAATCATTATAAAATTCTCATTTTGCTGGTTAGGATGAAGCTGTGCATAAATAGAGCCTCTTGGTGTTTGACACTATTATTATCATGTAATAGTTCTTATGTAATAGTAGAGAGATAAAAATTGTAGTCCCATGAAGGGGAAAATAAGCCAGTTACAGTCCTGTTGTACACTACACAAGGACATTGCATCTAAGGGGTCAAACTTTATATGGTAAATGGACATGTACTTTATTATAACTTGTAATTAGCAGATGTAATTAAATGAATTTAACAGATGCAATTAAAGTTATTCTAATAAAATCTTTGTATTATGGTCATTTTGCAACTGATGGAGGTATAGTGTCTTGAGGAAACAAAACATTTTTATATCAACAGGAAGGGGCCAAAAGAACTCGTAGCGGCCTTCCTGCTTTGGGACTGCAGACAACTGAGGTATCTGGGGTGATTTAATGAAATTCCTGAAACTTTTCCTCTGAAACCTTTTCACTGATGCTTGATTCTCTTGTTCTTTCCACAGTTTTGTAATTAATTCTTTGCATTAAATGCGTTCTTGCCTGAAAATGTCTTTAGTGTAACATATATCTGACTGAGGCAATAATGTTGAGAATCTTCAAAATCTTTGAGAATTTTCCTGTTTTTATTGCTAATATTACTGTTTTGTGCCTGGCATGTCGTTATGTGATTTCACATATTATACAATTCCCATTACGGACCTGAATGGTGGACATAATATTCACTTTTTAGGGATGAGAAAATATGGATCAAAGAAGTTAAGTAAATTTCCAAAACAAACTGGTAAGTCATGAGCCAGGATTTGAACCTTCTATATTTTGGACTTGAAATTCTTTACCCTTTAAATATCTCTTGTTTCTTCTTATCAATGATTTCAATTACAAGATTAATTTTTTTCACTTTTTTTCCTTAAACCTCATTAAGATCATTCACATTTAAGATCATTTCCCAAGTAATATTGTTTATGTAAACTTGTATTACTATACAGTCTATTCCAAGTTCTTTTAGATAACCCTTATGTAGCCTAATAAAATCACTCATTTTCTTGGCATATTGGCTGTGGTGAAACTTACCCTAATCGCATTAGACAATTAACACCTCTTTAATATAGCATATTGTGAGTTGAGCTATGGTGACAAGAAGACATGGTAGCAAACTAATTAGCAGACTGAAATTGATTCTTGCTCAATAAACATTTAAGAGGAAATAAAATTTAGCTGTGAAAAAAACTGAAACGGCTTGATGTTCAACCAAACAAAATACTGAAGGTATATTAGCAGGTGGTAGTAGGGACTTAGTTTTATGACTAAAGTAAGTCAAATGTTTCTTTTGACAGTCAGTCACAAGTTGAGATGGTTCTTTAAAGGACATGGGTAGACTTATTAAAGTTCCTTTAAAGATATATTAAAATCTTAATATTTTTATGGGGAACCTTTGGTGACAAGCAACAGAAACCCATCTCAAAACTTTAGCAAAAGAAAAAAATTTCAAAAAAGAGGAATTTATTGACTTCTTTAAGATATCTAAGTGTCATACTGTTATTAGCCACATTCAGGCACAAGGACTCATCATATTTTTAGTATGTTGTGTTTCTCCATAGTTTGATTCTGCTGCCCATTGTGCTACTGACTTCATTTTTCAGTTTCTCTATGTAGTAACAAAGAAGGTTTCTGATTCCTCAAATGTACCTCTTGCTATGGTCTGAATGTTTGTGTCTCTCCTAAAATCATATATTGAATTCACCTAACCTCCAAGGTAATCCTAAGAGATAGGGATTTGGGGAGGCGACTGGGTCATCAAAGCAGAGCTCTCATGAATGGTATCCTTGCCCTTATAAAAGCTGCCTGAGAGTGCTCCCATGAAAAGATGCTTTCTAAGAACCAGGAAGTCAGCCTCACCAGACATAGAACCTCACTATACAGGTACCCCAAGCTCTGACTTCCAGACTCCAGAAGTGTGAGAGAGAAATTTCTTTGTTTACAAGCCCCTAGTCTGTTAGAGAAGCTTGGGCTGTTTTGTTATAGCACCTTGAATAGACTAAGACCTCTCTTTGTTCCCTTCATCTCCATTTCCTGACTTACCTTAGCAGACATAGTAAAAAAGATCACTTTTCCTCCCACACATCCACACTGAGTAGAATACTGAGTAATTATGTATGATTTTAAACAAATGTGTTTATTTAACAAATATATATTATATTACATACTATACTCCAAGCACTCCTCTAAGTGTTAGAAACATTAGCTCATTTGTCCTCATAAAAATCTCTAAGAAGGATATACTATTACTATCTCTCCTTTACCCATGAGGGAGTTGGGACACAGAGGATTAAAGTCACATATTTAATAAGTGACAGAGCCAGGATGAGACCACAGCAGTCTGATTCCAATAAAAATGCTATATTGATTCTCCATGGGAGCAACAAAAAATGTTGCCAAGGTAAAAAGTGTTCTTCTAATTAGGTCACCATTAGATAGGGCTTATGTCTGAGATAGGGAAAGAGTCATTTTTGGGATTAGAGAAAAACAAGGAGAAGCTTTCCAAAGGAATAGGGATGTTGGGCTGGAAAAAAAATACATCAATACGTATCTGCTAAAATGAGAGAATTATATTTCTAGAAAAAAAATGTGTGTATATGTATATGAGAGATGCATACAGAATTTTGTAATACATAAAAAGGCTAATTAATGAGTGTTAATAGTCAAAATAAGTACATTGTTATGGTCTTGAGATTATAGTGGAAGATAATCAAGCTGAGAGAGTCTGTGCTTATATACTAATAATTTTAATTTAAATATGATTGTGATGTCGGATAAATAGAAAACTTAACCCCTGGGAGAAACTATTCTGTGTTTTGTTTTGCTTTTTAAGTAAGCTCTACACCCAACATGGGGCTTGAACTCCTGACTCTGAGATCAAGAGTCGCATCGCATGCTCTACAGACTGAGCCAGCCAGGCACCACAAAAATTATTCTGTGTCTTAGTGATGTTCTTTTCTCCATTTAATCACAAATCTCACAATCTTTGACTTTCTTCCTGAGCCGATAGTCAAAGAGAACTTTCACTGATAAGACATGAGACAACTTGCTCCGTTCTGATGAAGTCTGTCCTGAACCATTCTAAATGAGCTGGATTATTACTGTATTTTGATTATTTTACTTGAATTATAAAAAGTGAGCTGCCATAGTAAAATCTGTGTGCATTAAAAAAAAATTCTGTAACTTAGTGTCTTTTCCTAAACTGTCTAGAATGTTTTCATCCTTTGCCCTATTTCATCAGCTTCCTGGTTTTAATTTCTTTGTGCTACCATTGTATTTTGCTTGTAATGATATTGTATTAGTAAAAGTTCTTCAGAAAAATAGAATCCAGTAGGAGATGATATATACAGTTTTAATTATTTAATCTATCATTTGATTTGTTGACTTACATGACTACGGAGGCTAAAAAGTCCCATGATCTGACATGTACAAGGAGGAGGCCCAGGGAAGCCAATGGTGTAATTCAATCTGACTCCAAAGGTTTAAGGACCAGTATAGCTAATGGTGGAAATCCTGGTCTGAAGCTTGGAAACCATCAATGTCCCAGCTCAATCATTCAGGCAGAGAGGACCTAATTCCACCTTCCTTCACCTTTTGTTTCATTTAAGCCTTCAGTAGATTGGATGGTGCCCACCCATGCTGGGGAGGGCCATCTGCTTTTTTTTTTTTAATGTTATGTTAATCACCATACATTACATCATTAGTGTTTTTTTTTAATTATTATGTTATGTTAATCACCATACATTACATCATTAGTTTTTGATGTAGTGTGCAACGATTCATTATCTGCATATAACACCCAGTGCTCCATGCAGAATGTGCCCTCTTTAATACCCATCACCAGACTAACCCATCCTCCCAGCCCCCTCCCCTCTAGAACCCTCAGTTTGTTTCTCAGAGTCCATCGTCTTTCATTGATGTAGTGTTCCATGATTCATTGTTTGCATATAACACCCAAGGCTCCATGCAATACATGCCCTCTTTAATACCCATCACCAGGCTAACCCATCCCCCCACCCCCCTCCACTCTAGAACCCTCAGTTTGTTTCTCTGAGCCCATAGTCTCTCATGGTTCATCTCCCCCTCTGATTTCCCCCCCTTCATTTTTCCCTTCCTGCTATCTTCTTCTTCCTTTTTTTTTTTTTTTAACAAATAAGATATTTTTTGTTTCAGAGGTACAGGTTTATGATTCAACAGTCTTACACAATTCACAGTGCTCACCATAGCACATACCCTCCCCAATGTCTATCACCCAGCCACCTCATCTCTCAAACCCCACCACTCCAGCAACCCTCAGTTTGTTTCCTGAGATTAAGAATTCCTCATATCAGTGAGGTCATATGATACATATCTTTCTCTGATTGACTTACTTCGCTCAGCATAATACCCTCCAGTTCCATCTACATCATCATTGCAAATGGCAAGATTTCATTCCGTTTGATGGCTGCATAATATTCCATTGTATATATATATACCACATCTTTATCCATTCATCTGTTGATGGACATCTGGGCTTGTTCCATAGTTTGGCTATTGTGGACATTGCTGCTATAAACATCAGGGTGCACATAACCCCTTTGGATCCCTACATTTGTATCTTTGGGTTAAATACCCAGTAGTTCAATTGCTAGGTCGTACGGTAGCTCTATTTTCAACTTTTTGAGGAACCTCCATACTGTTTTCCAGAGTGACTGCACCAGCTTGCATTCCCACCAACAGCGTAGAAGGGTCCCCTTTCTCTGCATTCCCACCAACATCTGTCGTTTCCTGACTTGTTAATTTTAGCCATTCTGACTGGTGTGAGGTGATATCTCACTGAGGTTTTGATTTGGATTTCCCTGATGAAGAGCGATGTTGAGCACTTTTTCATTTGTCTGTTGGCCATTTGGATGTCTTCTTTGGAAAAATGTCTGTTCATATCTTCTCTCCGTTTCTTGATTGGATCATTTGTTCTTTGGGTGTTGAGTTTAATAAGTTCTTTATAGATTTTGGGTACTAGCCCTTTATCTGATATGTCATTTGCAAATATCTTCTCCCATTCTGTCGAGTGTCTTTTGGTTTTGTTGACTGTTTCTTTTGCCGTGCAAAAGCTTTTATCCTGATGAAGTCCCAATAGTTCATTTTTGCCCTTGCTTCCCTTGCCTTTGGTGATGTTTCTAGGAAGAAGTCGCTGCGGCTGAGGTCAAAGAGGTTGCTGCCTGTGTTCTCCTTTAGGATTTTGATGGACTCCCATCTCACGTTTAGGTCTTTCAACCATTTTGCATCTGTTTTTCTGTGTGGTGTAAGGAAATAGTCCAGTTTCATTCTTCTGCATGTGTCTGTCCAATTTTCCCAACACCATGTGTTGAAAAGACTGTCTTTTTTCCATTGGACATTCTTTCCTGCTTTGTCAAAGATGAGTTGACCATAGAGTTGAGGGTCCATTTCTGGGCTCTCTATTCTGTTCCATTGATCTATGTGTCTGTTTTTGTGCCAGTACCATACTGTCTTGATGATGACAGCTTTGTAATAGAGCTTGAAGTCCAGAATTGTGATGCCGCCAGCTTTGCTTTTCTTTTTCAACATTCCTCTGGCTATTCAGGGTCTTTCCTGGTTCTGTACAAATTTTAGGATTATTTGTTCCATTTCTTTGAAAAAAGTGGATGGTATTTTGATAGGGATTGCATTAAATGTGTAGATTGGTCTAGGTAGCATTGACATGTTCACAATATTTGTTCTTCCAATCCATGAGCATGGAACGTTTTTCCACTTCTTTGTGTCTTCCTCAATTTCTTTCATGAGTATTTTATAGTTTTCTGAGTACAGATTCTTTGCTTCTTTGGTTAGATTTATTCCTAGGTATCTTATGGTTTTGGTTGCAATTGTAAATGGAATTGACTCCTTCATTTTTCTTTCTTCTGTCTTGTTGTTGGTGTATAGGAATGCCACTGATTTGTGTGCATTGATTTTCTTTTCTTTTTTTTTTTTTAAGATTTTATTTATTTATTTGAGAGAGAATGAGAGACAGAGAGCATGAGAGGGAGAAGGGTCAGAGGGAGAAGCAGACTCCCCGCTGAGCAGGGAGCCCGATGCGGGACTTGATCCCGGGACTCCAGGATCATGACCTGAGCCGAAGGCAGTCGCTTAACCAACTGAGCCACCCAGGCGCCCTGCATTGATTTTCTATCCTGCCACTTTACTGAATTCCTGTATGAGTTCTAGCAGTTTTGGGGTGGAGTCTTTTGGGTTTTCCACATAAAGTATCATATCATCTGCAAAGAGTGAGAGTTTGACTTCTTTGCCGATTTGGATGCCTTTTATTTCTTTTTGTTGTCTGATTGCTGTGGCTAGGACTTCTAATACTATGTTGAATAGAAATGGTGATAGTGGACATCCCTGCTGTGTTCCTGACCTTATGGGGAAAGCTCTCAGTTTTTCCACATTGAGAATGATATTCACTGTGGGTTTTTCATAGATGGCTTTTATGATATTGAGTTATGTACCCTCTATCCCTATACTCTGAAGACTTTTGATCAAGAAAGGAAGCTGTACTTTGTCAAATGCTTTTTCTGCATCTATTGAGAGGATCATATGGTTCTTGTTCTTTCTTTTATTAATGTATTGTATCACATTGATTGATTTGTGGATGTTGACCCAAACTTGCAGCCCAGGGATAAATCCCATTTGGTCGTGGTGAATAATCCTTTTAATGTACTGTTGGATCCTATTGGCTAGTATTTTGGTGAGATTTTTTTGTATTCATGTTCATCAGGGAAATTGGTCAGTAATTCTCCTTTTTGATGGGGTCTTTGTCTGGTTGGGGATCAAGGTAATGGTGGCCTCATAAAACGAGTTTGGAAGTTTTCCTTCCATTTCTATTTTTTTAGAACAGTTTCAGAAGAATAGGTGTTAATTCTTCTTTAAATGTTTGGTAGAATTCCCCTGGGAAGCCATCTGGCCTTGGGCTTTTGTTTTTTGGGAGATTTTTGATTACTTCTTCAATTTCCTTAGTGGTTATAGGTCTGTTCAGGTTTTCTATTTCTTCCTGGTTCTGTTTTGGTCATTTATACATCTCTAGGACTGCATCCATTTCTTCCAGATTATCTAATTTGCTGGCATATCATTGCTCATAATATGTTCTTATAATTGTTTGTATTTCTTTGGTGTTGGTTGTGATCTCTTTTCTTTCATTCATGATTTTCTTTATTTGAGTCATTTCTCTTTTCTTTTTGATTAGTCTGGCCAGGGTTTATCAATCTTGTTAATTCTTTCAGAGAACCAGCTCCTAGTTTCGTTGATCTGTTCTACCGTTCTTTTGGTTTCTATTTCATTGATTTCTGCTCTGATCTTTATTATTTCTCTTCTCCTGCTAGGTTTAGGCTTTATTTGCTGTTCTTTCTCCAGCTCCTTTAGGTGTAGGGTTAGGTTGTGTATTTGAGACCTTTCTTGTTTCTTGAGAAAGGCTTGTATTGCTATATACTTTCCTTAGGACTGCCTTTGCTGCATCCCAAAGATTTTGAATAGTTGTGTTTTCATTTTCATTGGTTTCCATGTATTTTTTTAATTCTTCTTTAATTTCCTGGTTGACCCATTCATTCTTTAGTAGGATGCTCTTTAGCCTCCATGTATTTGAGTTCTTTCCGACTCTCCTTTTGTGATTGAGTTTGAGTTTCAAAGCACTGTGGTCTGAAAATATGCAGGGAATGATCCCAATCTTTTGGTACTGGTTGAGACCTGATTTGTGACCTAGGATGTGATCTATTCTGGAGAATGTTCCATGGGCACTTGAGAAGAATGTGTATTCTGTTGCTTTGGGATGGAATGTTCTGAATATATCTGTGAAATCCATTTTGTCCAGTGTGTCATTTAAAGTCTTTATTTCCTTGTTGATCTTTTGCTTAGATGATCTGTCCATTTCAGCGAGGGGGGTGTTAAAGTCCCCCACTATTATTGTATTGTTGTCGATGTGTTTCTTTGCTTTTGTTATTAATTGCCTTATATAATTGGCTGCTCCCATGTTAGGGGCATAGATATTTACAATTGTTAGATCTTCTTGTTGGATAGACCCTTTAAGTATGATATAATGTCCTTCCTCATCTCTTATTATAGTCTTTGGTTTAAAATCTAATTTGTCTGATAGAAGAATTGCCACCCCAGCTTTCTTTTGGTGTCCATTAGCATGGTAAATGGTTTTCCACCCCCTCACTTTCAATCTGGGGGTGTCTTTGGGTCTAAAATGAGTCTCTTGCAGACAGCATATCAATGGGTCTGTTTTTTTAATCCAATCTGATAGCCTGTGTCTTTTGATTGGGGCATTTAGCCCATTTACATTCAGGGTAACTAATGAAAGATATGAGTTTAGTGCCATTGTATTGCCTGTAAGGTGACTGTTACTGTATATTGTCTGTGTTCCTTTCTGGTCTATGTTACTTTTAGGCTCTCTCTTTGCTTAGAGGACCCCTTTCAAGATTTCCTGTAGGGCTGGTTTCGTGTTTGCAAATTCCTTAATTTTTGTTTGTCCTGGAAGCTTTTTATCTCTTCTTCAATTTTCAATGACAGCCTAGCTGGATAGAGTATTCTTGGCTCCATATTTTTCTCATTTAGTGCTCTGAATATATCCTGCCAGTCCTTTCTGGCCTGCCAGGTCTCTGTGGATAGGTCTGTTGCTAATCTAATGTTTCTACCATTGTAGGTTACATATCTCTTCTCCTGAGCTGCTTTCAGGATTTTCTCTTTGTCTCTGAGACTCGTAAGTTTTACTATTAGATGTTGGGGTGTTGACCTATTTTTATTGATTTTGAGGGGGGTTCTCTGTGCCTCCTGGATTTTCATGCCTGTTTCCTTCCCCAAATTAGGGAAGTTCTCTGCTATAATTTGCTCCAATATACCTTCTGCCCCTCTCTCTCTTTCTTCTTCTTCTTCTGGGATCCTAATTATTCTAATGTTGTTTCATCTTATAGTATCCCTTATCTCTTGAATTCTGCCCTTGTGAGCCAGTAGTTGTTTATCTCTCTTTTTCTCAGCTTCTTTATTGTCCATCATTTGGTCTTCTATATCACTAATTCTCTCTTCTGCCTCATTTATCCTAACAGTTAGAACCTCCATTTTTGATGGCACCTCATTAACAGCCTTTTTGATTTCGACTTGGTTAGATTTTAGTTCTTTTATTTCTCCAGAAAGGGTTTCTCTAATATCGTCCATGCTTTTTTCAAGCCCTGCTAGTATCTTTAAAATCATCATTCTGAACTCTAGTTCTGACATCTTACTAATGTCCATATTGATTAGGTCCCTGGCAGTTGGTACTGCCTCTTGTTCTTTTCTTTGAGGTGATTTTTTCTGTCTTTTCATTTTGTCCAGAGGACAATAGATGAATGAGAGAACAAAATGCTAACAGGGTAACAACAACCCCAGAAAAATGTACACCAAACAAATCAGAAGAGACCTGAAACTGGGGGAAAACAAAGGGAAAGAAAGAAAAAAAAAAGAAAAAGATAAAAACAAACAAACAAACAAAAAAACAGAATATGATCAAGTATGATCAGGCTGGTGAATAGATCAGTGCCACACACGATTTTGGGTGTATTTTGGTCGGTTAGAAGAAATTGCCTCCCAAAATTTTAAAGAAAGAAAAACTTCTATATGTACAAAAGTAAGGGTAAATATGATGAAGGGATGGGATATGACTGCAAAGATGAAAATTAGAAAAGATTTTATAAAAGGAACTGATAAGTTGGTTGAAAAAAGAAAGAAGAGAATTTAAAAAAAAAAAAAAGGGAGAGAATGTGATCAGTCAGGAGACTAGAACAAAGCCATACCCTAGAGATTTAGGGTATATTTTGGTGTGTTAGAAGAAACTGTATCCCAAAATTTTAGAGAGAGAACAACTTATATATGTACCAAAAATAAGTTTAACTACTATGAAGGGATAGAATATGACTCTAAAAATGAAAAATAAAAAAGATTTTTTAAAAAAGGGATTGATAAGATGTTTATTGAAAAAGGGAAAAAGAAAAATTAAAAAAAAAAGTTAAAAAAAAAAAAACTTTGAAAGACTAAAGAATCAGGGGAAATAAGCCATGAATTCTATGTGCAGTATTCCCCTAGTGCTGGAGTTCTGCCGTCCTCATTGATCGGTAAATTTGGTCTTGGCTGGCTGTTCTTGCTGATCTTCTTGGGTAGGGGCCTGTTGCCGTGGTTCCCAAATGTCTTTGCTGGAGGCAGAAGTGCCCCGCCCTTGCCCTGGCCGGGCTAAGTAATCTGCTCGGGTTTGCACTCAGGAGCTTTTGTTCCCTGCAGGGTTTCCCTACAGCTTTGGAGGACGAGAGTGAAAATGTTGGCCTCCCAATCTCCACCCTGGAGGAGCCAAGATTGGGGCCCCACTCCTCAGTGCACCCCCAGAGATAAGCAGTCAATCACTCCCGTCTCCCTGGTCTCTGGCTACACTCCGTGCTCACCTGGCCTGTGACCAAGAGTTTCTATCTCTGGCCCCCAACCCTGTTTGGAATCTCCAAACCCAGCAGATCCCTGCAGTGTGCTCCTGCACTGCTCCTCCCAGGGGAGAAAGGGGATTCTCCCTGGATCTTCCACTTGTTGGGTCCTTGCTGGAAGAGCAGTGGCCCGAATGTGCCGTGGATCACAGTTTATGGCAACCCCGAGCTGAGAGCCCACTCCTCGGTTCTGTCTCTGCAGGCGGCTTTTCCGATCCAATACCTGGGAGCTCTGCTGCACTCAGGCACCCCTGGTCTTTCTGTGACCCTGAGGGTCCTGAGACCACATTGTCCCAGCGAGGTTTCCAACCCGTGCTTAGCCACTGGAGTGACGTCCCTCAGCAGAGCCGACTTCTAAAGTTCTGATTTTGTGCTCTGCTGCCCTATCACTTGCTGGTAGTGGCTGATAGAGGCCCCCTCCCCTGCCATCTATCTTCCCGAATGTCACCTCGGATTCACTTCTCTGCACGTCCTACCTTCTAGAAAGTTGTTGCTTTTCTGTTCAGAAAGTTGCTGCTCTTCTTTTCTTCGATCTCCTGTTGAGTTCGTAGGTGTTCAGAATGGTTTGATCTCTATCTAGCTGAATTCCTGGGACCACACGAAATTTAGGTCTCCAACTCCTCTGCCATCTTGCTCCTCTCCCCGGGCCATCTGCTTTACTGAGCCCCCCCAGTTCAAATGTTAATCTCAGCCAGAAACACCCTCACACATGCATCCTAAATAATGTTTAGCCAAATATCTAGGTACCCTATGATCCTCTTAACTTGACACATAAACTTAACCATCACAGATGAAATAGCAGAATTTAATATGTACTATAAAACCAAGTGCATTTCACCCAGAATTTGGAATTGTAAAAATTTCTTTTTATTAGATTCATTTTTAAAAGGCTGGCCAGAAAATAGAGAAACCCATCTTTTAAAATTAATAAATTGCCCAATTAAAGACCAGTCCTCTATCATCAGCAACAAAATTGGAAACCAAATAGAAAATGCTCGTCAGGGACTCAGTGGTCTATCTATGCTTGAATTATATTGCTGGAAAGGAAGTAAACTGAGAAGGAATATTATCAGGCTTAACATATAAAATATATCAAAGAAGAAATTAGATTTATGGATAGTGCCAGTAGTAGTTTATGAGAGAAAATAAAGATAGCCATGTCCTTCTACAAATTGTCCCGAAGCACTGGTGTTTAAAGTGAAGACACTTTCAAGTGGAATGAGTGGGACTAGATTTCCTCAAACTCTTCTTATTAACTGAAGAATTTGTCATTCAAATGAAATAGTTCATAAATGGGTGAACAAAGTGATAAATCAGAACTGTTCTGACCTTTAGATTCCTTCATCCTCTATTTTGTCTTTGATGGTGACTTTCAGCAACACTCTTTGGCTAAATATATCACCCTTCTTTAAGTTTCTAACCCCTGTTAAAACAAACAAACAAAAAGATTTATTATAGCAGACTGATTCAAAGTGGAGAGCTGATTAAGAGGAGTCCCTGTTTAGGCTACCCTGAGCAGATCCGTCATTCCAGTAGTTTTGTCTCGTGATCACATCATGTCCTCAGCTAATGAGAAGTAGATACAGAGACTAGAGTGAGCAGCAAGAGCTTGGTTCAAAAGGCCACAGGGCAGTGCTGTCGAGGATTTACGAAATGAAAAAGCTAAGTAAGCTAGTCAAGAGGGTGATGAGAATGCAGTACACACACAATGATACAGATTGAGGTGATGGACACCATGTGGACCTCTTCCTGAGGGTGGGCTGGAGTGCCCTCATTTTTCAATGATGTTCCTATTCTTTAAGTTCAATTTGCAGCAGGCCTGGCATTTCCATAATTCAGATTGTCTTAGATATCCACTTACACACACAAAAAACTTAGCTTTCATTTCATCAAAATTTAGAGGGAGTTTTGTTCCTCGTATTCAAAAGATTCTGTACTGGAAAAAAAATTGAGCTATGAATGTAATTGCAAGCAATGGGTTCTAGAAAATTTGCAAGACTAGTTAAGGTGTCATGTCTGGGAAGAAGGCATGCCAAACCTTTCATTCAGGAAGAAAGCTATTTGTTCATGGATTTGTGAAAGAAAACCAACACAAACTTTTAGAATCTAGAACACAACTTATTATTTACATTATTTAGAATAATGACAGGTTGGAGATGTTTACTGTTATTCCTTGGTTACTCCTTATAGCTTATAAGAACATTGAGGTCATCAATACACTCCTGTTTAGGGGTGCCTGACTGGAGGCAGATGATTAAAAATGAAAATAATTTTATGAAATTTTTGTATGAAGCTATTTCTACTGTTGGGGTTCAGCTACAAAAATCAGCTTGCCAGTTGAAGTTGATATTCCAAATGTGCTGTGTTTTAGGTTAAAGTCAATGATTTAATTGAGGAAAAGCAATACAGGAAAGAAACTTCTGGCAATAGCAATTGATGGTCTGGAAAGAGCAGGAGTCTCTGAGTCGTTGGGAAACTCTTCTTGGGGAGTCTTAGGAGTACCAGCATGTGTAGGTTGCCAGTCTGCTAATCCACCCAGGGTCTATTGTGTTGAGTCAGATGAGGTTGTTAATAAATTTTAGTCATATATATAATAACATTTTCTTTATCTATTCACCCATTGATGGGCATTTTGGTTGCTTTCATATCTTGGCTATTGTAAATAAGGCTGCAATGAACATGGGAGTGCATCTATCTTTTTTGAGTTATTGTTTGGGTTTTGTTTTTTGTTTTTGTTTTTTTTTTTTTTCAGATAAATACCAGAAGTAGAATTGCTGGATCATTTGGATAGCTCTATTTCTAACTTTTTGAGGAACATCCATACTGTTTTCCACAGTGGCTTCACCAATTTACATTCCCACCAACAAGTGCAGAATACTTGTTTCTCCACATCCTCACCAACACGTTTTATTTCTTGTCTTTTTGATAATAGCCATTATGACAGGTATGAGGCGATACCTCCTTGCGGTTTTGATTTGCATTTCCCTGAAGATGAGTGATATTGGGCATCTTTTCATGTGCCTATTTGCCATTTGTATGTTTTATTTAGAAACTACCTATTCAGATCTGCTGCCCACTTTTTAAATCGGGTTATTATTATTATTTTGCTGTTAAGTTGTATGAGTTCTTTATGTATTTTGGATATTTACTCCTTACCAGTTACATGGTTTGCGAATATTTTCTCCCATTCAGGAGATTGATTTTTTTTATCTTGATGTTTTCCTTTGCTGTGCAGAAGCCTTTTAGTTTGATATAGTTCCACTTGTTCATATTTGCTTTCGTTGCCTTCACTTTTGGTGTCAAATCCAAAAAAATCATTGCTAAGATGTCAAGGAGCTCACCACCTATGATTTCTTCCAGGAGTTTTATTATTTCAGGCATAATTACTTTCTTTATTGTCTTATTCCAGACTCCTGATCATTCCACCGTGATTATTGCTGCCTCTCCCCTTTCTAAGCCTTTCCATTTCCTTCAGAATTTTTGGAACTGAACCAAATGCAGTAGTTCATAGACTACAGAACCTACAGATTGCTGAAGGACTTGCACTGCCCTGCTTCAGGGCTTTTGTGTATGAAACCCTAAATTACTTCAGTGCCTTTGGATCACTATATCCTATTTCAAGTGCATTTTGACATTTCAGATATTTCCTTAGTTCTCCCTGACATTTCACAAACAACTGGCCATTGATTTTTTTTCATTAATTATGTGTCCCAAGCCCATGTGACACTCAGCACCTGATCTGAAGCACCCTATTTTCAAGTATAATAGCTGACAAGCTGCAAGGGCAGGTCTTGACTAACCAAACTTCTTTCATTCTCTGCCACAATGCAGTAAACCTTATCCTGCCACAGAGCTGAGAAGCTTCTGCTATCATGACACCCAGGGAGAATGCACAGTGTGAAACCGTGGTGAACAGTAGGAGCGTACTCTGGTGACGAGGGACTATTCACTACAAATAGCTTAACAGAGGGTACTGGCAGGTATTCATACGGTATAATGAGGATTTTATTTACTATGTGCTGCTTGGAACTAAAGGCACTTGTTATTATCATTTATGTGAAGATCATCTTTGGAAAAAGCAATCAAAGCAATAAAATAGCAGCTTATGCATAACAAAGCAGCAAACTCAGATCTGATAAGCTTACTATTACAACAGTAATTTAATATTTATGTATTATTTTATGTTTATAATTTATATTAAAATTATATTTCTTATATTCTGCTCTAGGGAAGTAATACTACTTTGTGTCATATGTATAGTTCAAGGTTTTTGTGATTTGAAATGTGTTCTAAAATTATAAATCATTTCTTGTAAGGTCATCTTTTAAGAGATTTAAAACCTAGCCTGCTGATAAACACAATATTGTTGACCTATGAATAGTTAATAATGTGATTGTCTGAGATACATTTCGAGGTGATTTAAAAATGTGTATAGAGATATAGGAAATAGTTTGTGCAACACTTTGTATGTATGTATGTGTGCGTTTCATAATTTAAAGATTGAAAAAGGAAGCAATTGCACCATAAAAACAACACTGACTTTCGAAGAAACACAAGTCCATATATTATCTCTTCTATGCAAATTTCTGTCTCAAGCAAGTTACTTAAGCCTCCTGTATTTTTCTCAGGCCTAACATCCTCAGTTGTAAAATATGAAAAAAATACTTGCCTCATAGGGTTGTTAGGATTAGACGGGCTATTATATAAGAAAGGTCCTATAAGATACTTGAAAGTTAGTACCCAAATATATATAATATATATTAATAATAAGTATATAATCAATAATGCATGTTTAATAATTAATACCAATATATATTATATTACATAGTTTTGATGATTCATTAAACATTTCATTATTTTCAAGGGTCCAGATACTTTTTGTAGTGATATATTTCAATTTTGAGCAAGAAGAAAAACTCAGCAGAGATGAAATAGCTACACACACACATTATAATACACACTTGAAACTTCCTGAAATGTTTCATTATCATTATCCAAGGAGTTCATGTTTTGTGTAGTTGGTTGAACTTGTGATTTTCTTTCTGAATTTTTATTTCTGTATCTCACTCTCTGAAATTTCTGCATAAGTCCAACAGGACATTTATTTCGATTTTCAGTATTACGCAGCCAAAGATTTACTATAAAAGGCTTATGATATACATAATGTACTTGTATTAAAATAATCAATAAATGTTTAATTTGTAATTAGATGACATTTTATAACTAAATGTCACACTGTAGCTGCAATAACTTATATGTCACAATATTTGTTGATATCATTGAAGTAATTGGAATGTCCTATTTTATTTGATAGCTAATGTCTTGACTGATACTTATGACATCAGTGCTATGGGATGCAGAACTGTATGCCACGACTTTATACAACCGAATTTCTGAGAAATTGAAACCAACAGGGATGGCTTGAGCGACATTTTAAAATTGGTTTTTTCCTTTGAGTGGTTTTCATCTAATCAAAATAATACTTGGGGTTCTATCTTAGGCCCTGAAGTCTTTTGAGGGAACACGGCTATTTTATGCTATTTTCATTTGTTAATGTCATGGGATTGTCTTTGCAGTGACCACAATGAGTTTATTCAAGGAAATTAAATGCAGCTTGAGGAAAAATAGAAGAAAGAACAGGCTAGTCATGGAAATAAAATATTGTCCAAGAGGGGCTTTTGGCAAAATAGACTTACCACTTTTGTCACACATTGTTAAAGTAGCTATTTGGAGCATTGTCTATGGAGAGGATGTTGGATGTTTAAGGCTAATAATGAAGTAGGCTGCCTGTGGGAACACCTCCCATGGTCTCCTTCCAGCTACACCCATAGGTCCAATTCTTGGTCTCTCACCAGCAAACTGGGCTTAACTTTCTCTCACAGGTCTCATTAATTTAGTCTGTGCTACTTTCTCCATGTGACTGACAATCTCTTCTACTCTATGGAGTCTAGTTCCCTCTTTTAAATAGTATGGATAAGGGTCTCAAGTTCCAGTTCTCTTTAATGCATTTTCTTATATCACTTTCTTAAATCACTTATCCTCCCTTTGTATGTTATGCCTTTGGTTACAATTTTGTCAGACAGGGGAAGTTCTGAGGGTTTCCACTGGCTTTTTTATTCTCGGGAACTTGGGAAATTACCCAAATCCATTGGGTTCTTTGAGAGATTGACCCAGGTCATAACTCCATTTATCGCCTAATTCCCATAAGCCTCAACTTCAACCAATTGATCTCAGCAGTATTTTGGGTCCCCAGACAAAGTAAAATCACTATCAGTGTCTTTCAGTCTCTGAATGGTGTGTGTGTGTGTGTGTGTGTGTGTGTGTGTGTGTCCCAGTGTATATATCTAGCTTCCCTGATAAATGGCCAAAGGGATCCCAACAGGGAAGTTTAAGGAAGATTTATAGAACCTTCCTGGCATGGCATCTCAAGGTCCTTCTTTAAGTGGACTTGGCCTCTCTTTCACTCAGAGGGTACCTGGTCTGTGATCAAGCTCTGGATGGAAACTTGGTGAGGAGGTGAGACTCTTCATTGTGGTGACTGAAGTCAGTCAGACCTGTGCTCACAAGTCCTAGTGTTTCCCTGTGCTTATATAGTGACAAATTATATAGAAGGATGAACTTTATTTTATTTCTAGTGACTAATTAACCATAGCTAAAGATGTCTCCGGGTCAAAATATTCTCACTACTTTTATAGTAACTGTGACTACCCTGCCTCAGGAGTAAGGTGCTGCCACGTGGCCTCTGCCAGCTCAGAAATTCACATTTCAATGGTAACAGCTCTGACCTGCAGAGAACAACCATGGAGATTTCTAAGAATGTAGAAACCTCCCCCTCCATTAGTGCGCTTCGCAAATTTCAGAGATGATTGGAGGGGAGGGTGGCTGGTGGGTGGGTTGCACATATACAGTTATGTACTCCAATATTCATATGTCCTTATGCCTTTGGATTTTGCCTCTGTATCCTAATCAGGAAGTTCAGGCATCTCAAGCTCATTTGATATAAATCACTTTCGAGTCCAGGTCCTAGTCAACCAACCAATTATTGTTAAAGCCACTGCCAGCAGCTGAAGCAAACACATTGAATAGAGGGACTTTGGGAAGTTAATCACATTGATAAATTTAGACATTTAATATAGGAAATTGATTAGTAAAGCAGAGTGCAAGAGAGAGAGGTAGTGGAATCCAGAGCTTGCAATTACACTTGCCACAGAGGCCCTGGAGCGATGTTACTGCTGCCTCTGATGCAGGGCAGGGAGCCAGGAGCCCACAGTCCTGCTGACAGTGCTGTTTGCTGCTGATGTTGCTGGGACCTTCAGTCTTTTGTGGCCAATCCCGGTAACCTAGTGCTACCATTGTCTTGCCCATCCCCACAATATTAGGGGCTCATAGGCATTTCTCATGGCACACAGTTGCTCCCTGGTGCCACTACAGGAATTAGAAGCAGGAAAAATGGCATCTCCTTTCCTTTTATCCTCTATTCATTCTCCAGCTATTGCCTCTTATCAGCAGAATGCCGTTGAAACCTTGGAAGCCAGTGCATATGAGGAATTCAGCTGGAAGGCTTCCAGGACCTGCCTGTGTAGAGGAGGGTGGGAAGGGTGAGTTTCTGGGTTGACATCTACCCCTGGCCCACTCTCAGTGTTTTTCCTTTTTAGAATTTACAATAAATCTTTTCAGGCAAGCTGCCAGAGGTACAAACATGGCAATCAAGGGATTGTAAAAATTTCCAGAAATTTAGAAGCTTCAGGTGACATTAATTTTTTTTTTCTTCTTCTCAGGATTTTAGCTGGTTCTGAAAATGACACTTTCTTCTTATTGTGGACCCTTTTCTTATAAGAGATGGGATCATTCCATTTTGTCCCTCATTTTCCTTATAATTTCTTTTTGCTTTACTTAGAAAAGGAAAAAATATTTCATCATACTGTTGATAAGTGAAAAACAATATGAATCTATTTAAAAAATATACTTATATAATGAATTAATTAATCAAGGTTGTTAGAGAAAATAAACACTCTAAAATAGATTTGAACAACTTTTTAAAATTTTATCTTGATTTCAGTGTCTTGAGACTCTTCAAGATTCACATCAAATGTCATTTAAAAGTTTTATTGGGGTATATATTTTTTAAAGATTTTATTTATTTTAGAGAGAGAGAGAGTGAGTAGGGGGCAGGACAGAGGAGAGGGAAAGAATCTCAAGCAGACTCTGTGCTGAGCATGGAACCTGACATGGGGCACAGAGCCCCATGTGGGGCTCAAACTCATAACCCTGAGATCCTGACCTGGGCTGAAACCAAGAGTGAGACAGACAACTGAGCCACCCAGGCGCCCCTAAGGTATAACTGACATATAACATTAATATTAGTTTCTGGTATATAACATAATGATTCGATATCTGTATATATTACAAAACGATCACCACAATGAGTCTAATTAATATCACCAAACATAGCTACAAAATTGTTTTTCTTGTGATGAGAACTTTTAAAATCCACTCTCCTAGCAACCTGCAAATATGCAATATGATATTTTAGCTGTAAATTACATCTTCACAACTTATTTATTTTGTAACTAAAAGTTTGTACCTTTTGTTTATACATCAAGTTTGTACATCAATTATCATACTTACATTATAAGATGGAGTAGATTCTAGTCACCATAATTTCCTAAATTATATGGTAATACTTATTTAAAAAGTGAAGAAAAAAGTTATACTACATGTGCTTTCTCATTCTGGGAAAAAAAATAAAAGAGCCCTATTTTCTAGTATGGGAACTGCATTTCCACTAGTTTACATAAACGATAAAATGTTGTGGCATGCATTTCTCTCCCAGAGCACATACTCAAGTAACTGGAAAGTTTGTGACTGCTAAAATGTGATTTTTAAACTGTGACCACTTAGATTTTGCAGTTTTATAAAGAAAATCTGTGTATAATAGGCTTTTCTTCTAATTCTTTTATTTCTTAAGGTTTGTTTGGTCACCGTCTTTGTCTGTTCAAGTGGCTATAACAAGATACCATAGACTGAATGGCTTAAACAATTAATATTTATATCTCTCAGTTCTAGAGGCTGTGAAGTCCAAGACCAAAGTGCCAGGTAGATTTGGTATCTGGTGAGAGTGCCTAGTCCTGGCTTGGAGATGGCTGCCTTCTGGCTGTATTTTCACATGGTGGAGACAGGGCTCTCATGTCTCTTTTTTCCTTTTATAAGGACATTAATTCCATCATGAGGAATCTACCTCATGACTAAACCAACTCTAATTACTTCTCAAAGGCTCCACCTCCAAATACTATAACACTGGGGATTAGGGCCTCAACATGATTTTGCAGAGGACACCAACATTCATTCAGTCCTTATCATGCACCGTCCCAATGATGAGTACAGAAGTGGAAGCTCTGTATGAAATTGTTCTGCCACGGAGCTGTTGCTAGTCCTTCTAAGAGAGTTTGTCTGGTTCATCTTGGGAATGATGAGTTTGTAGGCTTTCTCAAACTTTGCATATTTACACCAATTTCTGCCTCCCTTATAAGATCCAGAATCTTAGGTTTATCCTCAGAACTGATTTTTGCTTGAAAGTTAGCATCTGACACTGTTGTTTTGGGAGAGCACTTAAGTGGTTTAGCAATGTTTGATTAACATTAGTCTGTTTTACATGTATATGAAGTACATAAGGATAGTATTGGTTGGGATCCGTCTGGCTTATCATTGAATCTCCTGGAACCTAACACTGTGTACCATGCTTGGCATTCCGTAAATAATTTTTGCACAAAAATATGAGAAGGAACTAGTGTTTGGAGTGTTAGAGCTAGGTTCAGAGAATGTATAAGACTTCCATAAGCAAAAAAAAGAAAAAAGTAGACTTTGGAATAGAATAGAAAGAGTACAATTTGTTTTCATGCCATGTCAAATAGTAATGCAATCCAGGAAGGCCAGATGTTAGTTGTCCTGATAGTGTCAGGAGGGAAGGAACAAATGGGGCCTTGTGACTTTAGGCAGGGTCAGGACAATAAAAAGAAGTGGCAAAAGTCAAGAGACTTGGGGAAGATTCGAGAGATAGGACTTGTGGGTAATTGGCTGTGGGAGGCAATATGAGCTTCCGGAGAGGAGAGCACCTTGAGTCAAACTAGAGAACGCTGAACGAAGAGCTGATTTGGAGAAATGATTATTTGTGCAGCTTTAAATGTGTTCAGTGTGTGGTGTTGCTGACATACTCATCTGGTTGATCATTTAGTTTATTGAAGAGAAGGTGGATTGGGATGTCATTGAATTCAGACTGAATTCTGCTACTGTCTGAATTTTGGAAAGTCAACTTGGGCCTTCTGTTAACTGTTAAGGAGCCCGTTCAGGGGCTGGATGATACCTGAGGTCCCTTCTGTTGTCAGGTTTGCCTTTCCATCCTTCCAGAATTTGCTCCGTACAAAATAGACTTTTTTTTTTCCTTTTAATTGTGGCAAAATATATGTGACAAAATTTACCATTGTAACCATTTTTAGGTATACCATTCAGCAGCATTACTGTGTTCATGGTATTGTGCAACTGTCGCCACTTTCCATCTCCAAACCTTTTCTTCATCCCAAATAGGTGCTCAGTACCCATTAAATAATAACTACTTTTTGCCCCTCTCCTCTCAGCACTAGTAATCTCTATTATACTTTCTGTTTTGATGAATGAGGTATATAGAATAGGCAAATTCATAGAAGACTTACTTTTAAAAATCGAGTTATTATTGCCATTTAGAAACTTACCAATTTCTGTACCATTTTGCTTTCATGTATAATATATAAGTACATATACATATAATATCGGGAAAATCAGAACATATTATTAGTGGCAAAAGAGGTGAATTAGAATACTTTTTTGTAATACATTTAAATCTAAATATTATAATTTAATAACGCTAATAACACTTTGTCATCTCAATTAATTGTATATACAAAGAATACATGTGGCCCTAATATATATTTCCAGAAATGTATTATTTTTTTATCCAGGTATAATAATAATCTATCAGAACAATCTCTCTCAGAAAATTCCTTTAGAACTGAAAGGATTCTAATCATGTTCTAGAAAAATAAGATATTGCAGGAGGACAAAAATGAAGGCTTGATGGAAATTCTTCTATAAAAGTATAATTCTTCAGTGGTCTGACTTCTGCCTTTGTCAGACAGTGAATAAATACAGCATACAAAAAGCATAATGTTGGTGGTTTATAGCTCAAGCATCAAAAATATCTAACATGAGCCCAAAGCTCACGCTTCACACTAAGAAAATGAAAATGTCTTTGACATTGTCTGACATTGATCATTTTAACTAGGTTCATGAGTTCTTTTTAAGATTCATTCACATAAAATTTTAAATCCACTAATTATTGATATAATTATCTTCTGAATATGCTCTGAAATTAATTTAATCTGGCAATTTTTCATGTAATTACTTTATGTAAACTGATCCTAAAATATACATATTTTTCAGATTTAATTTTATGTGTTGGTTATATATGACTGACCTTCACCATTTTGATATCCTTTTGTCCCTGAATGTCTAGGAGCAAATGCTATTTACTCTTTTTTCTGGTATTTAGGGAGTCTGTGTGTGTGTGTCGGGGGTTGGGGGGTGTTGGTGGTATTGGGAAATGGGCACAGTTCAAATGCTTACTTTCCAATAGTTTACTAAGTGAAGAAAGAGATAATTAAATGTTGAACTAATAATATTCATAATACATTTAAGGGAGTCTAGAAAAAGGTATACCAATGTAAATAATAATATGGATTGTCTTCTTGAGGTATATAAGCTTAACTCATAGAGATGTTTTAGATACTGTTATCTTTCTGGGTTCTGTTTTGGAAGAAAATTATCTCAGTTCCCTCTGTCAGGGACAGATCAATTTTATTTATTCATTTCTTTACCCAACAGATATTTTATGAATATTTCTCTAGGTCCTGGGGGGTATAGTGGCAAACAAGATGACAAATTTTCTGTTTGCAGGGAGATTACATTCTAAAGAGAGATAATAAACACATGAAATACAGTTAATAATAAGTGCTCTGTGGTGGATTAAAACACAGAGATATGGTAGTGTATGACTAATTAAGGTGGAAAGTCAGGCCAGGCTTCTTTAATGAAGGTGAAATGCAAGCTGAGATCTGAGTCACTAAAACGAGCCAGCTATGTGATAATCAAGGAGAAGGAAATTTCAGATACAGAGATGAGCAGGTGTGTAAAACCTGGAGGTAGGATAGGGTTGAAGCAGAGAGCAGAAAGGAGGTAAATATAGGTGAGAAGTGTGGGTTCATGAGGAAAGTGATGTGAGTTGAGGTTGTGGAGAATAGATGTCTGATAAAACCTACATCTCTGGTCAGGCATTTAAGACCCTCCATAAAAGGCCACTTTATCTAATTAAAGTTCCACTACACTCACTATTATCAAATAAACCTGTGCCCTTTCAATCTCTGTCATTTTATAGTAGAATTCCATCCAATTTAGAATGTATTTCCCATTTTTCTACATACTCAAAGACCAATCACTCCTCATGGCCCATATCTCTGTGAGCAACTAAACTGGTATTATTTTTAATATAAAATCATGTGGAAAATATTTCAAGCAGTTAATTTAAAAATTATGTATGACATTTTGATGTAATGTCTAGGTTGACTCAATTATAATGTTTATTTCTTTTTTAATAATTGCCTTTTCCTTATTAAAAATTAAATATATGTTCCTGGCAAAACATTTTGAAGCCACAGATACAAAAGAAAAGAAGGAAAAAGAAAAATAAAGTGTGTTATTACCACCACCCAGAGGTATTCACTGTCAACATTTAATCTGTCTATATTTCTGTCTTCCTATCATCTATGTATCAATCATCTATCTTTCTCCCTCTACCTATCTCTATTAATCCATTCATATCTAAATGTAAACAATCTGCTATTTTCAACTTAACAATATTTTTTGGACATTCCCATGTAACATAATTTTTTAAATTTTATATAAGTTATTTCATTTTGTGGCTATACCATCCATATTTAATCTTTAATCAGTACTCTTGAGTTATATATTTGATATTTTAGATTATTTGCTAAGGTAAACAACATTCCAATGAAAAAAAATTTTGCTAAATTTTTGTTCAGTTATACACTTATATCTTCAAGAGAAATTCCTAGAAGTGAAATGACTAGATCAAATGTTATACAAAGTATTATGGTTTAATTTAATTTAATTTTAGAGAGAGAGATTGAAGGGTGTACAAAAAGTTAAGGCTTTTGATATTTATTGCTGAATTGGCTGTACTGAATTGAAATAACAGTCATACAACTTTTACTGTTGTCTAATACTGCACACATTGGGAGCTTGTGCCCTCTATTAGTTACTTGAGAATGAATCCTTTAATTTGAATCCTTTGTATAACTTAACAAAGTGCCTTCTTCAATAGTAAACATTTTAGGCCATAATTTTCATGGACTGAAAACAGAATTCTCCTCGAATACTAATGGGCTTCGTATCATGCTGATTTATCTTCCACCCACTCTGCAGAATGATGACTTGGATTTTCCACATTGGCTTAATGTGAGCACTAGATTTTTAGGCAATGGTTAAGCCTATATTTTCAAGCTGGCGTTCAGGAATGTTGTCTTAATAGAAAATTAAACCATACAGTTTATATCCTCAATAATGATGAATTATTTTATGAGTCATAAAAACAAAATTTCTCTTTTGCAATGATAACTCACAATTGAAAATATGTTCATAGAATAAGACTTAATTTTAATTTTTAGGCTGCATTTCCCTACGTATGGTAAGGCATTCTCAAGTTTGATGTAGATTTGAGATATACTGAACAATGAATTGAGAAGTACTTATAAGAACAATCTTTCTTGTTCCCAGTTAGCACTAATCTTTAAATATATCCAATATCTTCATATAGCTGCAACTTCAAATTTAAAAAAGTTTTATGTCCATTCAATTATTTAAATATCATCAAATAACACTTAAGTCAAAATTATTACTTTGAGTTGCAGTGCATTCTGCAATCCATTGTAACAGTGTCCGCTTAATGAACAGTGAGCATTTGAATTCTAACTTTTTTCTCAAATTTTCACATAAATAGCAGAGCAGAAATAAACTAGAAATTAATGATTAAGGAAAGGCAAGGCTTTGATTTCTTTCCCCTGTTGAGAAGGGTACTTTAGTTGATGGTGATGCTATCTTTCTTACACTCAAATAAATGTCCACCCCCAGGGGTCAAGCAAATATAAAATAATACATTAAAACAATCATAAAAATATTCTAATTTAGAAGCAATTTGGAACATCTGAGAGATTGCCTGCTGCCTTTCTATGCCTCTTTTTGGCATGAGGCAGTTCTCTCAAAACTGAAAACAGATTAGCCAAAGAAAATACTGCCTTTTTATTTCTCATATATTAGGACTTTCAATCTCATTTTTTTTAGAATCAGAAAGAAGTGACAAAAGAAAAAGAATAAATTTAACTTGAAATGTCAGGTTTCTGATATTCTATATTTTAAATAAACTATAGAAAGTTATTATCCTAAAAAGTTACAGCATATTATTTATACGTGACCAGATAAAGCAATGTCAAGCCTCATTGTGAATTTCAATCACTATGATCCTATCACAAAACAGTGTGATTCTACAGTTATCAAATCACAAATTCAACAGCCAGTCCAGTATGCATGCACTATCAGTTGAGGGCAGATTGGGATCGACTCATGTCAACAAGGCCGTTGCACATTTAGGCACATTGTGGGGATTGGGTGTCATGCCATTTAAATACTTGCAGCTTTTTTCTCTATAGCTGTCAATTTCCTAAAATGTCTTAGAATATTGTTTTTCCTAGATGGTATAAACATGTTCACTGTCAAAACCATTAAGCATTAGCATCTATGTTAAGATATCTACAGATTCAATTAATCTCATTTAGTGTCTCAGTCATGATAAAGAAATTATTTGGTTAAGTATTTAGAGGATGCCTCTGAACTAGCCAAGGTCATGTTGTCATATACCTAAAGCATAGTATCAATGCTACATCAAAAAGTAACCACATGTTGGGCGCCTGGGTGGCTCAGTCGATTAAGCGACTGCCTTCGGCTCAGGTCATGATCCTGGAGTCCTGGGATCGAGTCCCGCATCGGGCTCCCTGCTCAGCGGGGAGTCTGCTTCTCCCTCTGACCCTCCTCCCTCTCGTGCTCTCTGTCTCTCATTCTCTCTCACAAATAAATAAATAAAATCTTTAAAAAAAAAAAGTAACCACATGTAAAAACACTAAGCGCACACTTTAGAAGAGTGAAAACATCCAAATATTTAGGTAAATTTTTTTATTCTCATTCAGACATTTGGTATTGGGCCCAAAGCAAAACTGATCATTTTTCCTTTTTAAAAACAGATTATTCTTATGACCTCCAAATTTCTGTTGGAAATGTCACTAATGTTTATGTCATTCATATTCATAATCAGGATATTATGCCTTAATTATCTATTCCTTTCACTTTCCCATCAAATTTATCACCAAATTTTGTCTAACTTCTGTGCTATTTTGTTATTAGATTCATTTTTCCATTCCTGTTGTTAAAATTCCCACCACATATGCCCTAAACTATTTCAATAAATTCCTGGGATTTATGCTTATAATCTCTTTCTATTTTGGTAGTATATCTTTTATCTTTTATACTAACTTCCTGATTAATCCTCCCAAAGTAAGATTTGATCATAGTACTGTGTTCTCAAGAAAAACCCCCAAAACCAACCAAATAAACAAAGAAAAAACAACAGTATCACCATTCCTTGCTAGTTAAATGCAAATTTCTCTTATTCTGGTCGTTAATAATTAAATTTCAAACAAGATGTTCACATTTATCTCTTCTTTCCATACCCTATGCTTGGAACAAACTGGATGACCAATTGTTCTTAGGAAAACCACAGATGTTCCATCTTAGTAATTGGAATTTGCACTGAACAGTAAGCTCCTTTAGGGTGGAGATTTAGCTTACTTATCTGGAATATAGCAACACATTATAGATATGAACTGTGAGTTGAATAAAGTATTAAAAAAGCTAAAATGTAAGTTGTATAGAGAGTTTCTTAATAACAGCTTTTCTTTTTTAAAAAATTATTTACTAAGTAGAAGATAAACTTACAAAATGATCTCATATGCTACAATGTCATTTTCCCAATGTACTTATTTTATAGTACTCTAGGTCAGGAGTCCAGAATGTGTCTCAACAGACTAAAATCAAGGTGTCTGCAGATTTGCTTTCTTTTCTGAAGTTTCTGAGGGAGAATACATTTCTTAGTCATTCAGGTTGTTGGCAGAATTCAGTTCCTGTGTTTGTAGGACTAAGGTCTTCATCTTGCAGCCATCAGCGTTGGGCTGCTCCCAGCATCCAGAGGCTGCTTATATTCCTTGGCTTATGGCTCCCTTCCTCTATCTTCAAAAACAGCAAAGGCAGGTCAAGTCTTTCTTATGCTTTGCATTTCTCCTTCTTCTTTTTCTAACCTTGAATCTCTCTGACCTACCCCTCTGCCTTCCTCTTCTATTTTAAGGACCCTCATGATTAGATTGGGCCCACACATATAATCCAGCATCCTACCCATTTTAAAGTCTATAACCATAATTGCATTGGCAAAGTCCTTCTTGCCATGTAAGGTAACACATTCACAGGTTCTGGAGATTAGAGCTTAGACAACTAGAATAAATTGGACTTTTGATTAACCGTGATGGCGAAGGAGGCCTTATACATGATGCTTATATTACAGTTATGAAATTTTTCGGTCATTAACTGAGATAGTGAACAATATAATTTCTACTCTAGAATTATTGTTGACAATAAAGCTGAAACAAGTTCTTCACAAAAACCCAGTGGCCATAAAGATAGTGCAAGATTGCCCATTGTGACTCTCTTTAGATATCTGATTATATTTAACAAAAGGTAGCAAAGGTGAATGGTTACACATGTGTGATCTGGAGACAGTCTGGCTGGGTTTAAATCCTGCCATTGGTAATTACTAGATATACAGTATCTTAATATCACCTTAAATGGAATAAACAAAGACTTGAGTGTTTGTGTGTATGGAATAAAGTAATTCATGAAGGCACTTAAGTAGTGTCTGGCCCTGGTAAGCACTTAAAAAATGTGAATTTTATAATTTAAGTGGTTTGTTTCTACTAATGACAAGAAGCTATACTATATTTTGAACATAGAACAGCAAAGATCAACTTGTTCTGCTGATGAATAAAATTCGCTGGTTTTCTGAGTAATTTTAAAACATTCTACCTGTTAGTCCTGAAAATATTTTTCATGTATTATATATTTCATGTATTAATTAGACTCACATTTCAGGAGGCAAATATGACATATAATAATGGATATTGGGGGGAAAGAGGAAAGCATATTTGTGTTCATTTGTTCTTACTGTAACGAGTCTTTAAAGAAATGATTTTTTCCATAGGCAATTTCCTTTTATCTTGTAGTACTTTAAGCTATTTCTTACTGATTGCTTTATATAGGGATATATTTAGACCTTATAGAATATCATGTTTTTCTCTTTTTGTTTTCTTCTTCTTCCTTTTTTTTTTTAAATTCAGAACTTCTCTTCTGATATAGCTTACATAAACTGCTTTACCAAATCAGCATGCAAATCTGGTCGCAGACATTTAATTTTTCCAAACAACCTTTTTGAGTTCCTACTGCCTCATCCTCAGGATATTCAGTAACTCCCATCTAAGGCCATCCTTCTCTTTTAAATTGCTGGGTAATACTGACCTTTTCCATGGTCTGAAAAGCATCACTCTAAAATCCATGCCCAATTAGAGTGTAACTGGAATCTGATCAGTTTACCATGACCCTTTCTTTCCTCAAGGACCTGGCGTGCTTGTTGAAGATGTGCTGACACAGTATGAAAACCATGCGTGACCACTGCTTTAATGATGTTCCGCTCTCCCACAGGTGGCACTGGTTCCTGTGGCTCCTAGTGAGGGGACAGTTCCCCTCCTCTGAGCTAGTGAGTCCCTGTTGTATCTTCTCAAGATTAGAGCCCTCAGTGATCAGATTATTTGACTGTCATTCATGATCATCTCCCAGGCTGTGCACTGGTTCGGGAGCGTGGAGTTAGGTAATCTCTAGATTCCGACCCCTCATGGACCCAGAGCTCCTATTTTTCTTTCTGCCTAAGTATTAAGCAAAATTCTCTTAATCTTAATAATCTTCTGGTAAAATAAGGCCACACTACACCATTTCCTATGGACAGCGGGATTACTTGTGACATTTCTAAGTGCTTTACATAAGTGTCTGCAAGGTGCTTTATCCTATCTACCCATGCAATTCCCAATACACAAACTTCAGTCATGCAGTCAATGAAGGAACATGCCTTTATTTGTTCCCCCAAATTTTCAGATAACCTCCTTATTACCATGCATGTGTGTAGGTGTGCATTTCAGCAAGCCTCTCCACTACATAAAAAGAAAGATAATTTTAAGAAATTAACTGAGGGTTTTAGAGGGGAGGGGGGCAGGGGATGCGTGAGCCCGGTGATGAGTATTAAGGAGGGCACATACTGCATGGAGCACTGGCTGTTATACACAAACAATGAATCATGGAACACTATATCAGAAACTAATGATGTACTGTATGCTGACTAACATAACATAATAAAATAAAATTAAAAAAGAAAAAGCTTTAGATTTGAAAACATAGCTTACTCATTATGATTTTACAGCTTTGGGTTTTATTTTTCAAAATTAATTTTTAAATCAGTTTTTAATTGAAACTGATAACTAATCTTTAAAAATTATAGAATCTTTAAATTTTACTTTTACCCCTTAGAGGTAAAAACTTCATTAATGCCTTAAATACAATGACATCCCGTAAGCTTTGGCTTCAGTATTAAGGTTGGGATACATGCACCTGGTTGATCCTATCAGTTGCTGCTAGTTTGGGATAATAATGAAGCATATACTTGCCTAGAACTAATAGTTTTAGGAACCAAATATAGATTATATGGAGAAATTTTACAAGGTTAGCTTGTGGACAGCTAGATTTGAGGATTTGGAATATTATTCACTCCCAACAGGAAGATCAGAACATAATATACGGTAAATATTGAAGTGGTGTTTCAGAGTGGGATCAGATGTTCCAACCCTATTTATAATCAAACATAATGTACTAAAATAGCAGTGTGGGTGCCCAGGTTTACAAGGATAACGAAGATGCCTAAAGCCATACAGTCATGGTGAGATAATCAGAGAGTCCAAGAAAGATGAGGCCGAGCAAAATGAGAACCAGATTCAGCCCTAGGACCTGGGGCTGGCAGCAAGGAGGTAGAAGAGTACCCTTCAAATCCATCCTCCTCACAGAGGCCAAAGGGATCATTTTGAAACAAAAGATCAGAATCATGTTCCTGCTTTAAACCCTCCAAAGATTCTCCATTGCTTTTAATAAAATGCAAACAACTTTACATACTCAATAGGACATGTTTTCCCTACATGTCTGTCTTCTTTCACCACAAACCCACCTGCTTTTTGCATTTCATTTGTTCTTCACATTTAACTTGTTTCTATTTAGGGGTTTTGCATTTGCTAGTCCCTCAACATGGCTTATCAACCTCAGAACTCCCATTTGTTCCCAAAATGCTTTAAGGATTTATGAAAATAGTGCAGCCTATGATAAATAATAGAAATATATAAGGTGAAGCACAGGAATACAAATAACTGGGACCCATACGGCAGACACCGGAGAAATGAGCGTGGTTCTCAATGACTTGTGGATAGCATATAGACAAAATATAATGGGAGGAAAAATAATGTTTTCTAGCAAGTAATTCCTATTAAAAGAATTGAAAATAGTACCTTGCTTTTTAGCATGAAAGGATTATCTAGAGGACACTAGGAAAACTGTTTCTCTGTGGCTTAACCGAAGTTTACAACAGAGTTTAGAAGCATTTTCAAAGGATTTTTTTCAGTTATCTATTGAACTACTCCCAAATGTTGTAACTTAAAACAACAACCTTTTTATTTTAGCACAATTTTAGGGTCAGGAATCCCTGTAGGAATCAGACACATGATTTCTCTCCTCTCCATGAAGTTTAATGAGGTCACTTCATGTACCTAGCTGGTGAATGGCTGGTCTGAAAGAACCCACATGGCTTAATTGACAAGCCTAGTTCCTTGGCAGAGACCACTGGAAGGCTGAGCCCAGCTGGAACTGTGTGCCAGAGTACCCGTATGTGTTCCCAGCACAGTCAGGTTTCTTATATGGCTGCTCAGGGCTCCCAGTGACAGAAAGGAGAGCTGTCAGTCGCTTAAGAGCAAAGCTCCCAAACTGGATTAACATCACTTTCTACATATACTGTTGTAAAATTCAGACACAGAGCCTGTCCAGATTTAAGAGGAGGGAGACAAAGACACCAATTCTCTATGACAAGAGGGTCAATGAACTTATGGCCTTATTTAATTTACCTATGGACATTAAGTGTTCCTATAGTATTAGCGAGGCCATGCATAACATGAAAGTGGGTGCAGATGGATTTCAGATGTATTTTTAAAATAAAAGTATGTACATATCCTCAGAGGTATGCAAAATGAAGATAATTTAAGAATTTTATTTCTACATTTAAAAAAAGTTTATAAAGTTATCTCCCCAATTCCATGTTTTCTCTCTGCAGATAAATTAGTATTTATGTTTATCATGACGACCTTTTTTATTTTAACTTTCATATATATGTGCTACTAAATAGTATTGTGATTTTGCAATACTTAAAATTTGATAACAAGTATATAATATATATTTTCTGCATTCTGTTGGCTTAATATGTCAATGATACTTTTCTATGTTGATATGTATGTAACTTTAGTTTATGCATTTTAACTGTTGTATAGTATCCCATCATTTGAATATAACATAATTCTGTTGATGGACCTTTAAATCATTTCCAGTTTTTCGGTACTGTGCATTGCTACTATGAACATCATTATAAAGTCTTCTCTACAAGAGATTTCTATGCAATTCATCCAGAAGTAGAAATTATGGGTCATAGGTAAAAGCAACGTCTTTTTACTAGGTAATGTCTCCATCATCTCCAAAGTTATTTTAACAATGCTCAATTACTATCAGCTGTGAATGAGAATTTCAGTTCTTTTCTTCAAAAACTTTAGGAATTACCCCAATTTTAACTTGTTGACAATTGGATATATAAGAAAAGTTATCTTATTGTGTTTTTAAAAAAATTTTTGAGTATAATTGATATACAATGTCACATCTCACACCCATTGATTCAAAAACCCTAGAAGTGGGACCCAGGGATCTGTGTATTAACAAGCCTTCCAGGTGATTGTGATATTCAGGAAAGCTTGAGAGCCACTGAACGCATAATACCTGACATGTAGTAGAAGCCTAATATATATTCTCTGAATTTGCTTGTATCAATGATAATGTAACCACTTCCATAAACAGCACTTTCCCTACATTATCCACCTTACTTTATCTGATTCTGTGATTTAGATAATAATAAAGCTGTATGTGATTTAAATAAAAATAAGATATAAATTTGTGTGGAATGGAAAGTGAAATCAGTGTTGTATTCCAGAGCATAAACAAGTCAAAGGAGATGGAAAATTTGCAATGTGTTACAAGTTCACAATTGTAGCAATGGAAAATCTGCACTGTGTGAGGTTAAATATCACGGCAAAACAGTCTCCTCAGCACAAAATCACATGGAAAAAAATGAGCTAAAAAGCAAAAGACACTATGTGGGCATTGCAGCTGATTGTTCCAAAACTGTGACCCCAGATTTGAAGTAAACTGAGAAGGATTTTATTATTCTGTCTTGTTTCATCTCTTCTGTGATAATTTACTAACATAAGCATTCACAATCAGACATTGAGAGAAAGACGAGAAATATGCCCATTTCCACAGTTATTGAGAAAATGAATGCCATTTAAATAATGGTCTCTGTAACTTGATTAGTCAGTAAATCATCATTATTCCGAGGAACACACTCACAGAGCCAAAGAGAAAGTGGCAATACCAATCTCATTAGACAGCTTTTCATGTGCTGTACTAACACTAGAGCTGTCCTATCTTTTCCTCCAATGACCTCCTCAGTTCAATACTCAGTTTTAGTAAACTGGCCCTTGTGTATCTTCCCTGAAATTCACCACTGGATTAATTTAACCTCAAAAGTTGCATTTTCCTCATAGAAATGCATTTATAATCATGTTTATCCACTGAGGGTAGAAAACCCATCTCATCTCTCCACAGCCAGTGTAGCTAAGTGATTTCAAGCTGCCTCTCTTCAAAAACACATACAAACAAACATGCTACCACTCCGTCACCGTCTCCACCATCAACTCTGCTGTGGCCACTATGAAGCACTAAGATGGTCTCCTCTTTCTCTCCTCAAGGTTACTCAGAGTTGAGTTTGGTGAGATTACTCTCTTTTTATCCTGCCAGCAGAGCTCATTGATTTTCAACCCTGGGTAGACATTAGAATCACTTTGAGAAGTGGTTTCAAAAAACAAAGCCAGTGTCTGGGCTCCACATGAGTCAAATAAATCATCATATCTGAAGGTAAGAAAAAGACATCTCTATCTCCTCATGTGATGACTACATGCAGCCAGGCTGGAGAACCACTGAGTTTCTTCAACTTGTAAGCTTCATGCCTGAACAGGAAAAAAAAAAGTTCTGCTCAGCTGGACAGCCCAATTTCGGCACTGGCACTTTCGTAACAGAAGTAAATTGAGTCCTTCCGCTTGGGTAAGGACTCTTAAAAACTGAAAGTGTTTCCTTAACTTGAGATATTGCAATGCTAACTAAAATAATAGTTTATAAAGTGTGAATCCACATTATGAAACCAGTTCACTGAAATATGTCCAATTCACTGAAAAGTTGACTTAATCAGAGACTAAGTTCCCAGGAAAGTATGAACAAGCCAAATTAAAACACCCATAGTGGTTTTCTAACTTCCTTCTTATCTGTAATCTAGTATCAATCTTGGCAACAAAACTGGCATCCTGGCTGGGAACAAAGGATTCTATTCTCATCATTTGCTTTCCAGTGAGTATTTTTAGCCTCTTTGGAAAATCACATATCTTCTGAAGACTAGCACTAGTCCTGATCCATAGAAAAGCCTAGAAATAGTTCATTTGCGCAAATTGCTAATACAATTTAATGTTTGTGCACAAAAACTCTGCTTTAGACATAAGATCTAGACACTTAAAACAGAATGTCAGAATTGCAGCAGGCAAAAAAAGATGCAGTGCATCTATCCTCCACTTTTCTCAGACTTGGTCCCAGCACAATATACCTCAGGATGTATTTACTACTGATGGATGCACAGTAGTAACTCATCTTGCATGGCACTCATTTAGGCTTAACTTCTCTGAGTCTTAGTATCTTTTACTGGGGAGGTGGGGAGGAGGGTACCAAATTACTTTGTTTGAAGGAAATGGTACTAATGAAATAAGTTAAGTAGATGTTTTGGTACAACTTAAAGAAAAGGTAAAGGTAACTCCAACATGCATGCATTGCCTTGGTGAACAGGGAAGTCACCCTTGCAGCTATGGAAAGACAGCCTGAGGCTTAGCTCTCATTATCACTGTTTCCCAAAGCATGCTTGTCAAAAAGATACTCTGCCGTGCCAGATTTGGGAGCCCCCATCTTGCATAGGTTGGTTATGTGGTCACCCAATTCTTTGATGGATTTCACCTGCTCATTCAGGTAATAAGTTCTGAGTCTTAGTATCTTTGTGTTAATATAGCAATAATGGCATCTAATTCATCGAGAATGTCATGAGGATTAAATGAGAAGATAATGAAAACTAACTCCATAAGTGATTACTACTGGTTGGGGAGAATATGGTAATAGAGAAGTATCAGGAAATAGAGAAGGTTCAAGATGAGGTAATAGAAAGTCACAGAAAGATAGCAGTCTTCTCTAGTATTACTGATATCTGACCTCCCCTCTGATCTTCTGAATCCCCCCTCCCAATACATGAGCACCCTCATCGCAAACACCACCACAATGAAGTCAAAACACCAAGAGCTGTCATCTGAATAGATGGTCAGTGAGGACAGATGTCAGGTGGGTAGTCAAAGAGATGATGAATGTCTTTGGAAACCTCTTTGGAGACCTGCCCCAAATGTTTCTCCCAAGACTCAGAATGCATAATGTACTTTGAGAATATCCTGTACTCTCCCTCATAATATGTTTCACAGTGGTAAAGTAAATAATGAATTGTTTAATTATACTTGTATAATTGGATCTTCTTTGCTAGATCCTAAGATGTCTGAGGGCAGAGATTTTTATTTAGTTTAATCATTGCTGTATCTGCTGTGTCTGGAACTTAGTAGGAACTTAATAAATATGTCAAATGAATAAACATCCTAAAATTTTTTTGTGGTGAGATCATCATAATAATACTGTTATTTAATTTTTTGTCTCCTTATAATGTCTCTAAACTAAGAATGACTAGAAAAGTGTTATTTTTGTTGTGGTGGTGAATTATTGTGTTTGTTTTACTTGCTATTTCAGAAGTCCGTACACATTCAGGAGCTATAACTCTCCTAACTGCCTCTTCTAATGTCATCTATAAAAATGCTATCACAAAATGCCCTCATAAAAATCTGTGTTCCTGGAATGAGTGCAACAAATGACTATAGGTGGGAAAATATGATCTTCTAGGTTCATTGCAGTATTTAAGGCTGTCTCCAAATTGTGTTAAGACCTTTCGTCTATGGTTGTTCACTCTGTTCCATGTTAAAATTTCCTTTCATTTTCCTCCACATGCCAGCTTCCTCCCTAGTAGATGTTAGAAACTATTCGCTTCTTCACTGGATGATTGTTATGTTATTCTTCTTGTGTAGGTAGTTATTTGCCAAAAATAAAGGTTTGGATCAAAACAACTTAGTCAGTGATTATATGTAGACAGCCTACATTTTCTTTCTGACCTGCTGTCTTACATACATTTAACTATCCCTTATGACTTTTAGATTATAAACATTTAAACAGAAACTTAATTTCAAGGCTTATAGGGAGGCTTTATTTCCTCAGGAACACTTTAATTTTCTTGGCAGACCAGGATCTCTAGGATTAAAATATAACAAAGTGACTTTATTAAGTGTTCTTAATGCCAAGTTTTTGGCCGCATGAGTATGAGAAACAAAACATCTGCTGACGGTGATACTGCATTGGCAGATTTTCAACTATGAATAATGTACATAAAACTGTTATTTTAGTTAAACTATTAAAAATGGATTAATATTGACAAAGTAGGATTAACCTTAGAGATAGATATCTGAAGAAGATATTTCTAAATTTTTTTTCAATCACCATTCTGTTAGAGGTTAGCAATAGGATTTTATATCGCCCATCAGATATATTGCCTGTGCAAGGTGAGTTCTAAAATACGTTGCTGTATGATTTTTTCAAACCCCACATATTTCAAAGTAAAATATCTTTAATATTGAATATCCTAAAACAATATCTCTATCCCATTCTTCACAGTTTTTTTTTATTACGTACATGTATTCCCTCAGCATGAGATAGTATTTGCCAAAAGTAGAATAATTGTTGCTCCTCATAGAAGAATGGTCCAAGAAAGCCTCCAGGGATTTTTCTAAGCTAGTGTAATTTTTTTCATTCATAACTTAAAAAAAAAAATCATGCAATCTGCTATTTTCATATAATTTACACAACACAAAAGTAGAAATTGAACAAGTTGAAAGCTACCACGTATCTCTTGGGAAATTAGGACATTTAGAAAGTTTAGTAAACCTCTGGCATATTTTTTCGTATTATGTTTTAGTTATTGGTAAAGGAATAAATTTCAGCATTTCAATTACCATGAAATCTTTGATTTTCCATATATGCCACTGTATTTACGATAGAAAATTTGGTTTCTGAGGAAACAAGAGACTAGGTCATGGAGGATCTTGAAGGTAAAATCTATGGTCCAAATATTTGATTCTTAAAAAATTTCTTATGATAATCATGTATATTATGATATATAAGATGATTACCATTAGAAGACTACAAATTATATCATCTGAGTTCCAAATTACTTTTCAGCTCTTCATATTTATTAAATCCCTTAAATCCCTCGTCCCCCACCCAGAGGTGGGGGAAAATGTGTCCTCTGGGTGGGGGATGAGAGCACTTCTGAACTTCAGCCTCTCTGCATCTCTTTGTTGCATGTCCGATACTCACCCTGCTAAGTACATAGAGAAAAGGGAAGTTGCTGATATAACTGATCAGAGTAAAGGATCCAAATTAGGTCACAATTACTGACTTATTCTTTAGTTATGAATATAGTGTCATTTTGCTTTTGAAAATGCAATCTTGTATCCAAGTGAGGTGCTGGCTCTGTTTTTTGTTTTTTGGTTTGGGTTTTTCTATTGGGGGTAGGAGAGTAGTGGTGGCAACTGGCATCGATGCAACTTTGGTTATCATGTTCTCTTCTGGCTGCATCTATCAGAAGAAAAGATAATCTTGAGAGTCTGGTTTTAAGAAAGGAAGTGGAATTTATTGGTTCTTAGGTAAAAATACATATATCAACCATCTTAAGCAAAGATTTTCATGGGGAAGCTGTGAAAGGACCTTGTTTCCGTTACTGTACATTGCATGTATGAATTCTTTATGAGAGAGAGCAAAGGCATGGTTCACATAATCTGTGGGCACTCGTGAACATTATTCCATCTTAATATTATAAGAACCCTTGCTTTTACTTGTACTCTCTGTGTATTTTTGTGTTCTGGAGGAAAAGAGAAATGACTCAGAACCTCTTCAGGTAATTTCTTCAAGGAGTTTATAAGCTTCCCTCTTTCTCTTTTTCCTTCTCTCTCTCTTCCTTTCTTTCCCCTCTCTTTTTTGATGGAAAGGAGGGAAAAGCATGATGAAAAACACTGGAAACATACCGATATCAGAATGTGATATGTACTAGAGGAGAGGTACAGAAAATTAGTACTGACTGCTTATATTAAGATAGATTCTTTCCATATTTTATGGAAAGGAGGGTATAAGGAAAGGGATCTATAAAGACAAAGGTTTTGTTTGTTTGTTTTTCTTTATGGTTTATTTTGTTAAGTTTTTTTCTAAGCCAACCCATAAAATTCTGGCCAGTCTGGATAGCAAGCTGATATTCTAAGGTGAAACAATGATATGAGCAAAACAGTGGTAGCAAGAAAGAGAAGAGGTTATCTAGAGGAAGTCCCACATGCATTGACAAGTCATCAGAACAGAGAATGCTTTAAAGGTCACATTTTTCCCACATAGAAGGGAGGCAGTTTGGGATCAGACAAGAAGTCAGATAGGAATACATATTGGCTTTGGAATTTGGAACTGAGCAAGTTCCAAGCATTAAAGATTTCTGAGCTAGAGACTGAACTTTGGGGAATAACATTTTCTGGCATCAATTTGTAGGATGGATTTAAAGAACAGATACTGGAGACAAAGGTATTTTTTTCTTTGCATATATTGTTTCATATACTGGTTGGGTAATAAGAGTCTGAAGCAGAGTGGTGTCAATAGGTAAATGAAGGAGCAAACAGAATTGAGAGGCACTGTAGATGTAAAAATGACTTACTTGTTAACTGATTGAAAGTGGTGATTGGGTTGATAGAGACAGTAAGTCAAAATAGATTGTCATGTTGTAAATATGGGTGCCCAGGAGAATGGTGATGCATTCAATGGAAATATGGAGGACCAGAGGCTGCACTATAGATGATGAGCTCACTCTTGGACAAACTGAATTTAAAGTGGTATGTACAGATGGAGATGTCTCTAAATATTGCTCTGGTATTCAGTGGATGGGTTAAAGCTAATCATCTGTACCTTCTATGTGTCTGCCCAGCTCATTCTTTTTTCTTTAAGGAAAATTAATCACTCACAACTCCTAACCCGACCTCCCATCCACCCACCCTAAGACCTCTCCAGCAGCACTGCTGAGTTGATAGCTGGCATTGTGACTTGTCTCCCAGCCATAGTCGAATAGACACTGGAACCAGGTTGGGTCAAATCAGAATCTCTCCCATCTCTCCCAGGAATTTGAATTTGTGTTTCAAAGACATTTCTTAGTGTTTAGTTTATTGCTTGAACTTGGGTTGGAATAGCCATATGTATGCTGAGGCAGAAAAAATATGATCAATAAATATACAATAGAGTTAAACCATGCACAAAAAGATACAGAGATGAGAGAACATGTAGAACCAGGGGAAAAGGTATGGTTGAACATATATATGGAGGCAAATTATCTATGTTAAAAATTCAGGGTAGAAAAAATGAGCATTGGCTATGGAGAAAATATCATTTATATAACTGAATGATAAAAGTGCTTGCTGCTCAATTATAGCAGATATCTCTTGTGGTGAAACTCCATCTCATAATAATTTTGCCTTCTTGAACCTGCCACCAATATCAAGATGGAGCCTCAAGAACTCTATTTTCATCATGTAATGCTAACAGACTTGAGTTAGACATTTTAGCCAACATAGGTAAATCCAGTTTTCCCTTGAAGAAATGTGGAACTATTGAACTGAGTGATAGTCACAATGTGATTGTGGCCATAGTATGTACCCTCTAGTGGAAATTCCTCGAACCTGCCAAGGTCCCTAGTGCCAGCTTGCAACCTGCTCATCCTGGGACTTGGTTAAGACTTGGATCTGATGATTTTTTTTAAGTTTTTTATTTAAATCTAGTTTCTTTCCATGCTTTTACTTAAGCAAGAATCTTTTTGTTGTTGTTATTACATGCAACTAAAAGAAATTTAATTCAGTACATGACAGTAGGAGAAAGACAGTTATAATACAAATGGGCATCGGTCAATGGACAGGTGGCATCCAAGCACTTACGATGAATCAATTGCAGAGCTTTGTGTATGTTGTTATGGGGGTTCCAACAAAGTAACATGACCCTATTTTCAGCTTTTTTTTCTTTTTCTTTTCTTTTCTTTATTATGTTATGTTAATCACCATATATTACATCATTAGTTTTTGATGTAGTGTTCCATGATTCATTGTTTTCAGCTTTTTTAGCACTTTACACTCTTTTGAGGCCCTTACTTGTGCGTGAACTTTTTTTTGGTGTTCACATTAACCACTTAAAGCATATATTCTTATTTTTATCTGCATTTTATAGATAACAATGCGAGGGTGAGAGAGGTTGCATGACTTGCCCAGGATCCTGTGACTGGGGAGTGGCAGTGGGCTTGGTCTCCAGGTTTTCTAGTTTCAAATCACATTTATTTTTCTCACTACGTTGCATTAACTGTAGTTACCAATTCAAACAGTTATGAGACATTACCTAGATTTTGATACTTAAATCAAATTTAAAACTAATTTTTTAAAAATTAAAGTAAAAAATAAATAACAAAGCAATAGCCATTTGAAATCTATAAAGCTTGAAGATTTTGTGGTAGGAGCATCTGGGTGGCTAAGTTAGTTAAGTGGCCGACTCTTGATTTTGGCTCAGGTCAGATCTCAGGGTCCTGGGATGAGCCATGCGTAGGGAGTGGAATCTGCTTGAGGATTCTCTCTCTCTCTCTCTTTCTCTCTCTCTCTCTCTCTCTCTCTGTCTTCCTCTACCCCTCCCACTGCAGAGATAAATAAATAAATCAATAATTTTTTTTAAAAGAAGATTTTGTGGTAGAAATACTGAACATTCCTTTCTTGTTCTCACACCCCCACCTTTTTTTTTTTTAAAGATTTTATTTATTTATTTGACAGGGAGAGACACAGTGAGAGAGGGAACAGAGGCAGGGGGAGTGGGAGAGGGAGAAGCAGATTTCCCACTGAGCAGGGAGCCCGGTGTGGGGCTTGATCCCAGGACTCTGGGATCATAACCTGAGCCAAAGGCAGATGCTTAACGACTGAGCCACCCAGGCACCCCATCATACCCCTTTTTTAAAGACCCTACCTTTCCCATAACCTTAGAGTTTGAAGCCCTATGTTCCATATAAATTCAGTCCCTTGACCATAGTTTATAGGATCAGAGATTGGTGTCTAACTTATGCCAATCCTATCAGTTTCTCTCTACCAAGAATTTGGATTTAGAGCAGAGATAATGAGTTCCAAGTTCTGGAAAAAGCTGGTAAGGTCAAGCAGACTCAGGAGTTGAGATGGCAGTTTGGGGGTAGCCACTAAAAACAGCGTGCAAATGACTGAATAAGCAGAGAATTCTAATGTGCAAAAGTAAAGCAGAGAAGTGGAGAAAAGCAGAAGTGATAGAACATTCAACCTCACAGAAAAAAGAGGGAAATTAAAAGAAAATATGTTGTGGTTATTGTTTTTCTACTTCTTGGATCTCTTCCTATGGAAGGCCCAGTTTTACTTCTTGTTCTTGGGTTCTGTGTGAAACCCCTATATCCTTCCTCCAAATTCTTCTTTAGTTAGAACAGGTTTCTGTAATACTATGTTGTCTGTTTAAGAAAACATTTAATGTTCTCTAAAATAAAGGAATTATGCAGCCAAATATGCATGTAAGTATTTTAAGCAATAAATGGCAATAAAATATAACATAAAGTCACCTAGAAGTAAGGGATGAAATACAAGTTTATGTCTCTATGGATTTTACTTTGTTTTGTTTTTATTTTTATTTTTTTAAAAAGATTTTATTTTTAAGTGATCTCCACAACCAACGTAGGGCTTGAACTCATGACCCCAAGATTTAAGAGTTGCATGCTCCACTGACTGAGCTGACCAGGCAGTCCTCTATGGATTTGATTGATCGATTGATTTTTTAAGATTTTATTTATCTGACAGAGAGAGAGGGAGAAAGAGAGAGAGAGCACAAGCAGGGGGAACTGCAGGCAGAGGGAGAGGGAGAAGCAGGCTCCTCACTGAGCGGGGAGCCCGATGTGGGGCTTAATCCCAGGAATCTGGGATCATGACCTGAGCCAAAGGCAGATGCTTAACCCACTGAGCCACCAGGGTGCCCCTGGATTTTATTTTAAATGACATTTTGGTCACTGTCTTCAATCTATTATGTATAAATAATATATATTGCTTTCTAATCATTATTTATAAAATAATTCATGAAATAGTTTCCTATTCTTGAGGAATTACTGAGCAAAGGAAACATAAACAGTTTTTTAAACCATAAAAATTAGATGTGATAGCAGGTTGGTAGTTCTCCAGTTAGCATGCTGCCCTCTATATTAATTTCCTAGAGATATCATAAAATATCATCAAACTAGATAACTTAAAAAAGTAGTAATTTATTGTCTTGCAGTTGAGACTAGAAGTTCAAAATCTCTTTGAAGACAGTAGGGGAGGATCTGTTCCATGCCTTTCTCTTAGCTTCTGGTGCTCCTGGCATTCCTTGGTGTTCCTTGTCTTGTATACACATCACTGCAATCCCTGCCTCTGTTATAACATGATGCTCTCTCTGTATGTCTCAGTCTTTGTCTCTTCTCTTCATCTTATAGGACATTGGTCATATTGGGTTAGGATCCACCGTAGTTCGATGACCTCGTTTTACCTTGATTACATCTGCAAAGACCATATTTTCAAATAAGGTCACATTCACAGGTACAAGAGGGTTAGGACTTAAATGTATCTTTTTAGGGGACACAATATAACTTAGAAGACCCTCAGAAGAGGGGGAAATGGAGACTAGTTAGGCAGAAAAAATAGATATCACTAACAGGAACCTTAGCCCTCCTACTCTGGCCATGCTTGTTGGCATTAAAAAGAAAATTAAATATAATCAGTACATGGTCAAAATAATGAACAATATGGAACAGATCCAAAACTGTTGCTTTCTCCATCGTCCATGATGTGCATGTGGGAGTTTTCCAGTTAATGCTGTCGTATCAGAGGACAGCAGAGGGGAAGAGAATCAGGAAGGAACCATACTTCCTTACCAACTTGACAGGGTGAAGGCAGAAAATTAGGTATAGGTATCAATCAGTTCCAATGCCAATTAGTTGTCATCTAAGTAAAAGTAAATATTAGATCATGATATATAGGGTTTGTAATGTATAGGGTCTTGCTAATAACCAGGTCAACTTATAGCTTTCTCCAATACTGTCAACAAAGAAATGTCTTGAAAAAGCTGCACCAAAAAATGACCAACAACCCAAAACAACTAGCCAGGGACCTAAGAAAAGATGGAAAAAAAAAAAGGAGATGAATGTGACAACTAAAACAGAGATGAGAGTCATGTACCAGGATAAGTTTACAACCAAGCAAATGAGAAGGATGGCAAGCAATTAACAGCCAGGGGTTGCAGGACACTGACCGGTCTGAATGGATACTAGCTCCTCACAGTGAACTTCCACCCTATGTTCTTTGGGGCCTACTAGACATCTTCCTGGTGATACAGACTAAAAGAAGAGGTATCAAGGCCTAGAAGGAGATGAAAAATGATCTGGAATATGTTAGAATAAATGGAAAAACAGAATCATAAACTCAGTTTGGAATCTGAATAAAGAATAGACAGTGCTAAAAACAGGGACATTCAGTACAGACATGAGAAAATCAGGCAAAATGAAATGGGGGAAATAATAGATGTGGAAGAAAAAGGAGATTGGAGCAAACATAACTAGAGTCCCTGGAGGAAAGATTGGAAAGTGTATTAATGGTTATAGAAAAACTTTTCTCCTATTAGGTATTATAAAAAGTTGATCCAGGTGCATTCAGCACTGATACATACATTGTTAATCTTTATGGACTTTAAAGATTTCTGCAGGGGCATCCGGGCCAGAAAACACATCACGTATAAGGAAGAAAAATCTCTACAACAGCATTCAATGTGAGAAGGCAGTGGCACTAATTCTACGAATGTCCTTGGTGATAGATTTCACAATATATACAAACACATGGGATATAGTATTCATGAGCTCTTCTTTGCAACAAACACAAATATAAACCATGATAATATAATCCAGGCAGTAAGACATGAATAAGGAAACTAATCAGATTTAACCATAGAGCTCTCCAAAGGGGCAGTTCACGGAGACTATTTTCAAATCATTAAATCTCACTATTTCTAGTAACAATGCTGGTGAACTGGTGTAAGTTACTCCAGATGTCCTCAGACTCATCGTTACAAAGCAACACCATTAAGTGATATGTTTAATGCCTTGACTGGGGTCAGTGCCATGCTTGAACTTTAGCAAAACATCTCAGGCTACATCCGCTGGATGGACTATTGGAATAAATCCTTAAAGCACAGTTCCCATCCCAATCCTAGGAAGAAGATTTTTTGGTTGTATATACAAAATATATACCTCAAAGTCTTAGGATGCACTTATGTGCATTAATTTCAGTAAAATACTCCACATTGCCTTGCAGAATACCTATACCAAGAGTGTTTCTTGGTTTGTCTTTTCTCATTTTTTTCCCTTTGCTCATTTGTTTTGTTTCTTAAATTCCTAAAATGAGTGAAATTATATAGTAATTGTCTTTCACTGACTTGTTTCACTTAGCATAATACTCTCTAGGTCCATCCATGTCATTGCAAATGGCAAGATTTCATTCTTTTATATGGCAGACTAATATTCCATTGTACATATATACCACATCTTCTTTATCCATTCATCGATTGATGGACACTTGGGCTGCTTCCATGTCTTGGCTATTGTAGAAATGCTGCTATAAAGATAGGGATTCAGGGATCCCTTCGAATTAGTGTTTTTGTATTCTTTGGGTAAATACCCAACAGTGTGATTGCTGGATCGTAGGGTAGTTCTATTTTTAACTTTTTGAGGAGCCTCCATGCTGTTTTCCTCAGTGGCTGCACCAGTTTGCATTCCCACCAACAGTGCAAGATGGTTCCTTTTTCTCCACATTCTCACCAACACCTGTTATTTCTTGTGTTGTTGATTTTAACCATTCTGACAGGTGTGAGGGGATATTTCAGTGTAGTTCTGATTCACATTTCTCTGATGGTAAATGATGATGAGAATCTTTTCATGTGTCTGTTGACCATCATTATGTCTTCTTTGGAGAAATGTGTGTTCATGTCTTCTAACCATTTTTTAATTAGATTATTTGTTTTTGGGGTGTTGCGTTACATAAGTTCTTTATATATTTTGGATACTAACCCTTTATCAGATATGTCATTTGCAAATATTTTCTCCCATTCCATAGGCTGCCTTCTAATTTTATTGATTGTTTCCTTTGCCTTGCAGAAGCTTTTTATTTTGATGAAGTCCCAATAGTTTATTTTTGTTCTTGTTTCCCTTGCTTCAGAGGACGTATCTAGAAAAATTTGCTATGGCCAATATCAAAGAAGTTATTGCCCGCATTCTCTTCTGGAATTTCTTATAGTTTCAGGTCTCACATTTAGGTCTTTAATCCATTTTGAATTTATTTTTGTGTATGCTGTAAGAAACTGGTTCAGTTTCATTCTTCTGCATGTGGCTGTCCAGTTTTCCCAACATCATTTGTTGAAGAGACTGTCTTTTTTCCCCCTGGATATTCTTTCCTGCTTTGTCAAAGATTGGTTGATCATATAGTGGTGGATTCATCTCTGGGTCTTCTCTTCTGTTCCATTGATCTATGTCTGTTTTTCCACAGGAATTCTTGACTACCTGTATTGTTGCCAACACTAGGTGATATTAATTTTCTACTTTATAGACATAATATACTTTTTCATTGTTTACTTTTTATTACTCTGATGATGGATGAGATTGAGGATTTCTTTATTTTACTTCCTGTTTAGTTGTTGTGTGAAATTTCTGTTTATCTTCCTACTCCTATTTTCTACTAATTTCTTATAATTTCCTTGGGTATTTTTGGGGGGTGAGGAGTGGTATATTTTAGATATTAATCTCAACATTTTTAAATGTTGAAAATATTTTCTCTTATTTTTTAGTCTCTTTTTAAACTTTGTGGTTGAACAGAAATCCTTAATTTTAATGTACTCAAATCCTTATTTTTTGCCCTAAATTTTGTGCTTTGGAGATCTTTTTAAATAAACCTGTTCTACTCCTAGATGAAGTTCTTCTACTATTTTTTTTTCCTTTTTTAAAAATAAAATCTTTAGGGCGCCTGGGTGGCTCAGTTGGTTAAGCGACTGCCTTCGGCTCAGGTCGTGATCCTGGAGTCCCTGGATCGAGTCCCACATCGGGCTCCCTGCTCGGCAGGGAGTCTGCTTCTCCCTCTGACCCTCCCCCCTCTCATGTGCTTGCTCTCTCTCATTCTCTCTCTCTCAAATAAATAAAATCTTTAAAAAAAAA